>NC_134355.1:27419952-27577452 GCF_048569485.1 Anomaloglossus baeobatrachus | reverse complement strand
AGGGATGTGACGCTGCACAGAGGAGTATGGCTGGAGGGATGTGGCGCTGCACAGAGGAGTATGGATGGATGTGGTGCTGCACAGAGGAGTATGGCTGGAGGGATGTGACGCTGCAGAGGACAGAGGTGTATGGCTGGAGGGTTGTGGTGCTGCACAGAGGAGTATGGCTGGAGGGATGTGGTGCTTTACAGAGGAGTATGGCTGGAGGGATGTGGCGCTGCACAGAGGAGTATGGCTGGAGGGATGTGACGCTGCACAGAGGAGTATGGCTGGAGGGATGTGACGCTGCACAGAGGAGTATGGCTGGAGGGATGTGACGCTGCACAGAGGAGTATGGCTGGAGGGATGTGACGCTGCACAGAGGAGTATGGCTGGAGGGATGTGACGCTGCACAGAGGAGTATGGCTGGAGGGATGTGACGCTGCACAGAGGAGTATGGCTGGAGGGATGTGACGCTGCAGAGGACAGAGGAGTATGGCTGGAGGGATGTTGCGCTGCACAGAGGAGTGTGGCTGGAGGGATGTTGCGCTGCAGAGAGGAGTATGGCTGGAGGGATGTGACGCTGCAGAGGACAGAGCAGTATAGCTGGAGGGATGTGGCGCTGCACAGAGGACAGAGGTGTATGGCTGGAGGGCTGTTGCGCTGCACAGAGCAGTGTGGCTGGAGGGATGTTGCGCTGCACAGAGCAGTGTGGCTGGAGGGATGTTGCGCTGCACAGAGGAGTGTGGCTGGAGGGATGTTGCGCTGCACAGAGCAGTGTGGCTGGAGGGATGTGATGCTGCACAGAGCAGTGTGGCTGGAGGGATGTGACGCTGCACAGAGGAGTATGGCTGGAGGGATGTGACGCTGTACAGAGGAGTATGGCTGGAGGGATGTGACACTGCAGAGGACAGAGGTGTATGGCTGGAGGGATGTTGCGCTGCACAGAGCAGTGTGGCTGGAGGGATGTTGCGCTGCACAGAGCAGTGTGGCTGGAGGGATGTTGCGCTGCACTGAGGAGTATGGCTGGAGGGATGTGACGCTGCACAGAGGAGTATGGCTGGAGGGATGTTGCGCTGCACAGAGGAGTGTGGCTGGAGGGATGTTGCGCTGCAGAGAGGAGTATGGCTGGAGGGATGTGACGCTGCAGAGGACAGAGCAGTATAGCTGGAGGGATGTGGCGCTGCACAGAGGACAGAGGTGTATGGCTGGAGGGCTGTTGCGCTGCACAGAGCAGTGTGGCTGGAGGGATGTTGCGCTGCACAGAGCAGTGTGGCTGGAGGGATGTTGCGCTGCACAGAGGAGTGTGGCTGGAGGGATGTTGCGCTGCACAGAGGAGTTTGGCTGGAGGGATGTGACGCTGCACAGAGGAGTATGGCTGGAGGGATGTGACGCTGTACAGAGGAGTATGGCTGGAGGGATGTGACACTGCAGAGGACAGAGGTGTATGGCTGGAGGGATGTTGCGCTGCACAGAGCAGTGTGGCTGGAGGGATGTTGCGCTGCACAGAGCAGTGTGGCTGGAGGGATGTTGCGCTGCACTGAGGAGTATGGCTGGAGGGATGTGACGCTGCACAGAGGAGTATGGCTGGAGGGATGTGACACTGCAGAGGACAGAGGGGTATGGCTGGAGGGATGTTGCGCTGCACAGAGCAGTGTGGCTGGAGGGATGTGACGCTGCACAGAGGAGTATGGCTGGAGGGATGTGACGCTGTACAGAGGAGTATGGCTGGAGGGATGTGACACTGCAGAGGACAGAGGTGTATGGCTGGAGGGATGTTGCGCTGCACAGAGCAGTGTGGCTGGAGGGATGTTGCGCTGCACAGAGCAGTGTGGCTGGAGGGATGTTGCGCTGCACTAAGGAGTATGGCTGGAGGGATGTGACGCTGCACAGAGGAGTATGGCTGGAGGGATGTGACACTGCAGAGGACAGAGGGGTATGGCTGGAGGGATGTTGCGCTGCACAGAGCAGTGTGGCTGGAGGGATGTGACGCTGCACAGAGGAGTATGGCTGGAGGGATGTGACGCTGCACAGAGGAGTATGGCTGGAGGGATGTGACGCTGCACAGAGGAGTATGGCTGGAGGGATGTGACGCTGCACAGAGGAGTATGGCTGGAGGGATGTGACGCTGCACAGAGGAGTATGGCTGGAGGGATGTGACGCTGTACAGAGGAGTATGGCTGGAGGGATGTGACACTGCAGAGGACAGAGGTGTATGGCTGGAGGGATGTTGCGCTGCACAGAGGAGTGTGGCTGGAGGGATGTGACGCTGTACAGACAGAGGAGTATGGCTGGAGGGATGTGACACTGCAGAGGACAGAGGTGTATGGCTGGAGGGATGTTGCGCTGCACAGAGGAGTGTGGCTGGAGGGATGTTGCGCTGCACAGAGCAGTGTGGCTGGAGGGATGTTGCGCTGCACAGAGGAGTGTGGCTGGAGGGTTGTTGCGCTGCACAGAGGAGTATGGCTGGAGGGATGTGACGCTGCACAGAGGAGTATGGCTGGAGGGATGTGACGCTGCACAGAGGAGTATGGCTGGAGGGATGTGACACTGCATAGGACAGAGGAGTATGGCTGGAGGGATGTGACACTGCAGAGAGGAGATTGTTAAATGCTGAGAATGAGGGAGTGAATGCAGAGCAGCTCACATTCCAGCAGCTCTGTCAATCATGTGAAGTGTTCTCACACCATAAAAGAAAGGGTATATACTGTATATGGTACTTGCCCTAATTCTTTGGCATATGGCACGGGTTACCAATCATGTATTTTAGGTGGTGCAGGCTTGTTCATTCTAAAGTGTCCGCCCACACCACCCCGCTATAGCTCGCCAACTGTCGGACTACTACAATCTCCTTAAAGGAAACAGAGTGAGGCAGTAATGAGCTTAGACTTTTCAGAGAACTAGCCCTTCTTTGTTGAGGATGAAGCAGCCATTCCATTGGAACAATGAACAAGCAACTGTACAAAAGAATGGAGTAATAAAAAAAAAAATGATATGAGTACTTCATGATTCAATAGCGGTTTGTGTCCCCCCCCCCCCCCCCCAAAAGAAAATTGATTTCAGTGTTGAAAACTGCATATTGCCCCTTCAGGGGGCAAGAAGATTTGAACTCTAGGACGGGCTATTGGAAATGGCAATCCTAATAGTCAATATTGACCCTTTAACAAGCCTTGTTAACACTCATGCAACTTTTCAACTGGAGTGAGAAATACCGTATATTCCCAACATACAGTTCATGCACTGTGCAAATCAGGACTACGAAGGGGAGGAAAGTTTGTTACAACACCGGTGACAGGAAGCAGAACCCATCAAAGGGACTCTGCAACATCACACGCTCTTTCCATGTAGTGAAACAAATAAAAAAAAAAAATAGTTTTTTCTTTCGGCAATGATCGTGAAGTCCATGAAGTGATTGAAGGTGGCACAGATTTTACAGTGGATGACCTGACTGGTTATGTGATCTGTGAATATGATCAGCACTGGTTGCTGGCTTATGTGCTCTCCAAAGATTAAGATAATTTAGTGACTTTTTTACATCCTTCTAGACTGTCACCAACCTTCGTGTATCCAAGAAAACCAGGCATTTTCAAAAATAAAATCGGATATTAACTCATGTGGAGCCAAACACCATAACAGCTCGCACATACTGCGACAGAAAAGGAAATGGCCATTGTTAGAGATTGTGGACAAGATTACAGTTCACCCAGTAGACAGGACAAATTGATGATAAAAGGTCCGTTTAAAGAGATTGTTCCCTATTTTACTTTGATGGCCTATCCTTAGGTCAATGTCTGATCGGCCGGGGTCCGACACTATGCACCCCTGTCTATCAGGTGGTCTTGATCCTGGCGGCAGACATCCAGAAATGCTTAGTTCCGGAGCTGCTCCGTCTTCTGAAAGTGGCTGCGGCCGGGTACTGCACATCCGCCTCCCATTCAGAGCAATAGGAGGCAGATGTGCAGTACCTGGCCGTGGCCACTATCAGATGACGGAGCAGCTCCGAAACTGAACATTTCCTGCTACCGGCACCGAGAATAGCTGATCAGCGTGGGTGCATGGTCTTGGACCCCGGCTGATCAGATGACTTACCCTATGGATAGGCAATCAACGTAAAAGTAGTGGACAACTCCTTTTAAAATTGTTCAGACTAGTTTACGTTGTTTTATTTTATAGCTTGATGAATTAACTACTGTACTACTTTTTAAAAACTTAAAACGGACAGGTTTAGTGATGTAATAGTAAAAAAAAAATCAAATTGTTACATGTAGATTAAAAAAAAGTGTTAAAAATATTAGCTATTTTAATTTAGTATTAAACATGTGTAACTGTTGCAGCCAGTGTAGAAGCAGCAAGCGGGAGTAGTGGACCCACTGGACCACAGGGGGAACTCGAGCTTACCTTTTAGTGGGAGAGGGTAAACTAAGCACCTACCGGAAGGCAAATGCTAGGTACTACTCTCAGGGCAGTGATCTGGACTGTGCCAGCTGACCCCCCCCCCCCCCCAGGACAGAGGACAGACACGGGTATAGGCAAGTACAGTCTCTAGTGTGAGGTGAGTACAGCTGATAGCTGTGGCAGGCAGGACAATAGTTACTAGCAGGAATGGTGGGCACGGTAAGGGCAGACTGGCATGGGAAAGAGGACACCGATATAGGTAGTGAATGCGGGACAGGAGCCTAGGACCTGACGACTCGCTAGACCAGGGGTGGGGAACCTTTTTTTCTGCCAAGGGCCATTTGAAAATTTCCACCAACCTTCGGGGGCCGCACAAAATTATCAATGGGAAAATGACCCTGCTATATTTGGTCAAACAATGAATTAACTCACCCCTACTGTGGTGGCCGGAGCTGATTCTCTTTGGTGTGGCTGTGATGTTCGGTGATACTAATCATGTTTCTTCTCACAGCTGCTTTTTCAGGTTTATTTCGGTTTGGAGCACAGTCAACTTTTTGTGATTAAGATTGGTAAATCATATACATCACATAACAGACACTGTCTATACATCCCAGGAGATGCTGGAGGCACACACATCACATAGGAAACACTGGGACTGCTGTATATTAATCACAGGAGATGCTGAAGACTCCTACATCACTAGAGGGGCTGGTGGCATAAACATCACATAGGAGACACTGGGACTGACATATATGCTACATCAGATAAGAGAAGCTGGGACTGCTGTATATACATCACAGGAGACACTGGGGCAAATACATCACAGGAGAGGCTAGGGACATATATATGTTCACAGCCCCTCCTGTGATGTAAATGCCACCAGCCCCTCCTATGATGTATATGCCCCCAGCCCTTCCTGTGTTGCGTATGTCCTCAGTGTCTCCTGTGATGTATATGCCCCCAGCATCTCCAATGTGATGTGTAAGTCACAGGAGACGCTGGAGGCAAACACAAGAGGTTCTGAGGGGGCATACACATCACAGGAGACCAGGGCTGTGGAGTCGGAGTCGTGGAGTCTGAGTCGGAGCTCATTTTGGTGGAGTCGGAGTCGGTATAAAATACTCCGACTCCTAAAATATATAATAAATTGGGGACAGGAGTGCAATGCAGAATGTGCTGAATATTTTACTAAATAACATTTAGTATAATGCTTATATTTAAGTGAAAAATTTATTGTAGTACAATGTGAACATCAGACATTTAATTGTTTTTATGATACAATAATCAAGATATTTGGATAGAACATAAAATATTTAGTGGAATACAACTTTAGAACACAAAAAACTAATAAATTGTAAATATGTAATATATATATATATATATATATATATAAATATATATATATATACAGTGTATATACACACACAAGATACATATGTAATCTACTGTATATTACATAGTGTATTACATATTCACAATTTATTACAGTTTTTTGTGTTCTAATGTTGTATTCCAATAAATATATTTTATGTTCTATCCAAATATCTTGATTATTGTATCATAAAAATTATTAAATGTCTGATGTTCACATACCACATATTCATGTACTACAATAAATTTTTCACCTAACTATAAGCAATATATGTAGGAGTCTGAGTCGGTGCAAGAGAATTTGAGGAGTCGGAGTCGAAGGTTTGGCTTACCGACTCCACAGCCCTGCAGGAGACGCTGAGGGTATACACAATGCAAAAGGGGCTGGGGGCACAGATAGCACTGGGGGAATACAACACTGGGGGTGATACACAGAAATTGGAGGGCATGAGGGGCTGCACAGTTCTTGGGAGGGGGGGAGCACTTGCAGAGACCTGACATCACTGGGGAGATACAAACCTGGGGTGATACACAGCATGGGTGGGGGGGGACACAGCAATGAGCGTTGCGCACAACTCTGGGGGGTGATACACAGAACTGGAAGGCCACGAAGCACTGAACGGGCCACAGAGTGCACAGAGGGCAGGCGCCAGACACACAGCCTTGGAGAGCAGGCGCTGGAAGGCTGAGAGGTGGGCACACACCACTGAGCATGCTGATGCTGGACAGCGGGAGAGCCCATTGGCTTGCACAAGCAGTGCATGTGGTGATTTAAAGGGCCATGGGCCTCAGCATTGCATCCCCCGGGAATCTGTCCGGGGGACGCATAAAAGGTCATCCCAACCCCTGAGCTAGACAGACATGACACAGACTAACTCAAGGTGGAGTAGGTGCCTTAAATACATAGTGCCTCAGCCATTGACTGAGAGGCATTTCCTGGAAATACGGTTCCGGACCCTTTAAGAGGAGGGGAGGTGCATGCAAGTGGTTACTAAGCGCACTCCCGGGGATTCTGTGTGGTGTGCACAGGCCTGGGATGATAGGGGGAGGCAGGAGAGTATGTAGGGCAGCTGGGAAAGGCAGGTCCCGCAGAGGTAAGCAAGACAGTGTCCCTGTGGGGATGCGGCACTACAGTATGAGGAGGATGACTCTGTATTTAGAAAATCACACGGATATGATCCTGCTGAGTTTACAATTTAAAGCCCTGTACAAATTACCAAATGCATTCTTTAACAATTTCTAACCTATTGTTTTAATGAAATCGCCCATCAAAATGTAGAATGACTCCTCAAAAACAAAACATAAACAGTCTTGTGACATGAAATGAAAGCATGTAGAATTCTACAGAAAATTATGCCTCTCCCATCTCTTTATATTCTTGCCCGAGATATGATATAAAGTCAAGGCTTTTTCACAACTTTAGAAATTTACTAATGAAAATAATTCAAAACATATAATTTTTAATTCAGTAAAGTAGCACTTCTAAAAACGCCAAAGAAAATAAATATCCTAAGATGTCGGGTAAGAAAAAAAATAATGTAGATTTGGATTATTTCAAATGGAATGACTTGGTATCCTTTATGCTTTTCGGTATCCTGGAAAAAAAAATGTACAGGAACATTTGCACATTAGAAGTCCTATAGACAGTGTACAGACCGACATGGTCCACATCTGTGCTGTATACTGAGCCTGGCCTGCCACATATAGGGCTTCTGGGGAGAGTCTGCCGTGAGCGCAGCAGGGCACCGACACATCCATATGGAAAGCGGAGCCCTGCTGCAAACATTGCTGGGAATTGCGAGGTGCCTGCTGCTCTCCTGGAGGCTGACGTAACCGCCCTGGTGGTGGTGAGAGAAGACCCTAGGGCCAATTTCACATCTGGCGTATCTTTGTAATGGAAAATAGTCTACATAAAACTTATATTTTGTGCTCCTATGAGGGTGGGGGAAATCTGCCATCATGTATGATAATCCCCATGTATATTTTCCATTCAAGGAATTCTTTCTGCAATGTACTTTCTGTATATTGCTCATTTTGGATGACTTTCCGTATAGACTTCAGTGCCGTCTGAAATATGCAACACAGGTTCACAATAACTTTCCCACAGTGAAAAAATAAGCTACAAAAATACATACAGCTGCACTCAAAATGGTAAAATATGCTACCTCGAATAAGGCTGCTTTCACACATCCGGTTTTTGCAGTGCGGCACAATACGGCGCTCTGCAGAAAAATCGCAAGTTTTTTTGTTTTTTTTTGCCGCCGGTTGCGGGTTTTTTTTTTTGCATAGACTTACATTAGTGCCGTATTGTGCCGCATGGGCTTGCGTTCCGTCTGGTTTTTGCCGCATGTGGCAGATTTAGCTGATGCGGCGGCCGGATGGAGCGTTGCCTGGCACGGTTTTTTTTTTTGTCCGGCAAAAAAAACGCATGCGATTTGCAATGCATGCCTATGGGCGGCGTCCTGCGGCAAACACCGCATCCGGCATCCGCATGCGTTTTTTTTTCCACTGCGCATGCTCAGTAGCCTGCCGCAAGCTGCAAAAACCGTACGGGCCGCATGTCAAAAACTTATGCAAAGGATGTGGTTTTGTCGCCGCATCCGTTGCATAGGTTTTAGAGCCGGATTGGCCGGCTCTGCTAAAACCGGAGGTGTGAAAGCAGCCTTAGGCACTCTGGTGTTGCATTGCTGCTATAGGAATATTTTTTTTTAAGAAAAGAGATACTTCGCTTATGTAATGGCCAATGCCTGTGACGCCGATTAACCACGGTTATCAGGCTCACCAATACGTATGCAAAGTATCCCCCCCTCCCTCCCCAAAAAAAAAAAAAAATTTCCTATAGTAGTAATGTAATACCTGAGTTCCCGTATTCAGTGTAGCATATTTTAGCGTTTTGGGTGCAGCTGTATGTATTTCTCTATCGCTTCATTGTGGTACACAGGAAACCATGGGTGTATGCTGCTGGCTCTGGGAGGCTGACACTATGCAAATCAAAAGGATGGCTTCTCCCCAGTAGTCTACACCCACCGACCGGAGATGAGGAGATCAGTTTTTAGTAGTAATGTAATACCTGAGTTCCCTTATTCAGTGAAGCATATTTTAGCATCTTGGGTGCAGCTGTATGTATTTTTGTAGTTTTATTGTATTTTCAGCTGGCCCCCGTTCACACCTATTGGAATTATGGGTCAGACTTTTTGATTTATTTGTAGTAAAAGTGTCATTTGAACGGATGGTCATAGTTCTACCCCCAAAAATGTAGAAATTGCATGGATGGTTATAAAAAGGTATATGTGAACCCCTTATACCCCAGTACAGGCAGCCTGGAGACCACCATTGTCCCCCCATGAACTGATGGGAGTTAAAAGGGTTAATTTTACAGCATAAGTATACAAAGTATATGTATAATATGCGCTTATGCAAACGCCGCATTGACCTTGCGACACCAAGACAGGAAAGTCGTGAAATCATGAAATTCACAGGATGGAAACATGAGTGATATGCCAACGATGAAAACATTTTCAAATCCTTTATATTCTGTACTGAGCATAAGCTATATGCAGAAAGCCCGGCCCTTACAGCCTCGGCTGCGATCACTATAGTCATTAATGCTCGCCATAAGCTATATGCAGAAAGCCCGGCCCTTACAGCCTCGGCTGCGATCACTATAGTCATTAATGCTCGCCATAAGCTATATGCAGAAAGCCCGGCCCTTACAGCCTCGGCTGCCATCACTATAGTCATTAATGCTCGCCATAAGCTATATGCAGAAAGCCCGGCCCTTACAGCCTCGGCTGCCATCACTATAGTCATTAATCCTCGCCATAAGCTATATGCAGAAAGCCCGGCCCTTACAGCCTCGACTGCGATCACTATAGTCATTAATGATCGCCATAAGCTATATGCAGAAAGCCCGGCCCTTACAGCCTCGGCTGCCATCACTATAGTCATTAATGATCGCCATAAGCTATATGCAGAAAGCCCGGCCCTTACAGCCTCGGCTGCCATCACTATAGACATTAATGATCGCCATAAGCTATATGCAGAAAACCCGGCCCTTACAGCCTCGGCTGCGATCACTATAGTCATTAATGATCGCCAGAGGATAAGTTTGTTTAAAAGTTTGATTCAATCCTCGAACTTGACCCTGAACTCCATACAAGTCAATAAACACCTGGAACTCTGTGCTGTAAAATGGTTGTAAGGAAGGGCTGCAAAATGGTTTTATACAAGACCATTGCACTGCAAACAAGTGTATGTGGTAATGACTAGTGATGGGCGGACCCGGACTGTGTGCTCTTGATGATTTTTTATTTTTCCTTTCGTCACGACAGCACCCACGAGAGAGGGATCCGCCCCCTTCAGGACAGGAAACCTACAGATAAAAAAGGGGCAGTCCCCCTCCCTCATCAGTTGGTTTCCTGTCCTGCATGGAGAGGAACCTGCAGTGCCTGGGTCCTGTTGAGTCCGTGCGGTCTCCTAGGGAACGGCGGAGCTCTGGATCCGGAAGCACGGTCGGTGGAGCTCCCCTCGTGGACTCCGTCCTCCGGTGCACCTCGTCCTCTTTCTCCTGCCCGGCTTTGCCTCCGGGAGATATGACGCCTGCAGCAGGGTGTGCTTCTCCCAGACGTGTGCGCGGCAGGGGGGGCCCTGCCGCGTCGAAGGTGCACGCTTCCCTGCTCCAGTGACCCGGATGTAATACAGGAGCTCTTCCGGGGGAGCGGCCGGGAAGGTTCCTAGTGAAGCCCGTGGTCCCCTCCATCCGGGCCGGTCGCTGCGGTGCGGGTGAGTACATGGCGGTCGGGCCAGTGCCTCTCCCTGACGCGTGCCGGCGTCTTCACCGCCTGTGTGGCCTATGCGCTGGGCCTGCTGCGTCCAGCGTCGGTGTCCCAAATGCTGTGCTCCTGCTTTTGCGGTTCAGGGGGGGGCTCGGCTGTCGATCTCTGCCAGCCCTTCCCCCTGCCCTTCTGTCCGGGGATTGCTCCCCTTCTCGGTCAGTTCCTCTGCCGGCGGCGTCCCTCCTGCTGTGCTGTGGCCGGCGTCCTGGTGGTGTCTGCCCTGGGGTGTGCGCCGGGGTGCCCTCTGGGTCTGTACTCGGTGGCCTCTGTGCCTCCTGCCTCTGAGCTCCTGGGCCCCTGTGTCCTCCTGACTCCTATGGCCTCCTGGCCTCGGTGGACCTTGGCCCTGTGGTCCTGGCCCCTGTGGCCGCCTGGCCTATGTGGCCTCCTGGTTCCGGTGTCCTCCTGGCCTCTGTGTCCTGGCCCTGGCCTCTGTGGCCTCCGGGCCTGTGTGGCCTCCGGACCTCTTGCCTTCTGGTGGCCTCCTGGCTTCTGTGGCCTCGGGCCTCCTGGCTTCTGTGGCCTTCTGGTGGCCTCCTGGCTTCTGTGGCCTTCTGGTGGCCTCCTGGCTTCTGTGGCCTTCTGGTGGCCTCCTGGCTTCTGTGGCCTTCTGGTGGCCTCCTGGCTTCTGTGGCCTTCTGGTGGCCTCCTGGCTTCTGTGGCCTTCTGGTGGCCTCCTGGCTTCTGTGGCCTTCTGGTGGCCTCCTGGCTTCTGTGGCCTTCTGGTGGCCTCCTGGCTTCTGTGGCCTTCTGGTGGCCTCCTGGCTTCTGTGGCCTTCTGGTGGCCTCCTGGCTTCTGTGGCCTTCTGGTGGCCTCCTGGCTTCTGTGGCCTTCTGGTGGCCTCCTGGCTTCTGTGGCCTTCTGGTGGCCTCCTGGCTTCTGTGGCCTTCTGGTGGCCTCCTGGCTTCTGTGGCCTTCTGGTGGCCTCCTGGCTTCTGTGGCCTTCTGGTGGCCTCCTGGCTTCTGTGGCCTTCTGGTGGCCTCCTGGCTTCTGTGGCCTTCTGGTGGCCTCCTGGCTTCTGTGGCCTTCTGGTGGCCTCCTGGCTTCTGTGGCCTTCTGGTGGCCTCCTGGCTTCTGTGGCCTTCTGGTGGCCTCCTGGCTTCTGTGGCCTTCTGGTGGCCTCCTGGCTTCTGTGGCCTTCTGGTGGCCTCCTGGCTTCTGTGGCCTTCTGGTGGCCTCCTGGCTTCTGTGGCCTTCTGGTGGCCTCCTGGCTTCTGTGGCCTTCTGGTGGCCTCCTGGCTTCTGTGGCCTTCTGGTGGCCTCCTGGCTTCTGTGGCCTTCTGGTGGCCTCCTGGCTTCTGTGGCCTTCTGGTGGCCTCCTGGCTTCTGTGGCCTTCTGGTGGCCTCCTGGCTTCTGTGGCCTTCTGGTGGCCTCCTGGCTTCTGTGGCCTTCTGGTGGCCTCCTGGCTTCTGTGGCCTTCTGGTGGCCTCCTGGCTTCTGTGGCCTTCTGGTGGCCTCCTGGCTTCTGTGGCCTTCTGGTGGCCTCCTGGCTTCTGTGGCCTCGGGCCTCCTGGCTTCTGTGGCCTCCGGGCCTCCTGGCTTCTGTGGCCTCCGGACCTCCTGCCTTCTGTGGCCACCTGGCCTCCTGGCTTTTGTGGCCTCGGGGCCTCCTGGCTTCTTGGCCCTTCTGCCTGTTTGTCTCGGGGCCTGTTTGCTGCGGTACCTGTTTGCCTCGGGTGCCTGTTTGCCTCGGTGGTGCCTGTTTGCCTCGGTGGTGCCTGTTTGCCTCGGTGGTGCCTGTTTGCCTCGGTGGTGCCTGTTTGCCTCGGTGGTGCCTGTTTGCCTCGGTGGTGCCTGTTTGCCTCGGTGGTGCCTGTTTGCCTCGGTGGTGCCTGTTTGCCTCGGTGGTGCCTGTTTGCCTCGGTGGTGCCTGTTTGCCTCGGTGGTGCCTGTTTGGCCTTCTGCGCCCGTGTGGCCTTCTGCGCCCGTGTGGCCTTCTGCGCCCGTGTGGCCTTCTGCGCCCGTGTGGCCTTCTGCGCCCGTGTGGCCTTCTGCGCCCGTGTGGCCTTCTGCGCCCGTGTGGCCTTCTGCGCCCGTGTGGCCTCCTGAGCCCGTGTGGCCTCCTGAGCCCGTGTGGCCTCCTGAGCCCGTGTGGCCTCCTGAGCCCGTGTGGCCTCCTGAGCCCGTGTGGCCTCCTGAGCCCGTGTGGCCTCCTGAGCCCGTGTAGCCTCGGGGCCTCCGGACTTCTGTGTTCAGGGCCTCGGTCCTCGGTACCTCCTGGTCTCGTGCTCCTTGGTTTCGTGCTTCCGGGCCTCGTGCTCTGGGTCTCGTGCTTCTTGGCCTCGTGCTTCCTGTCCGCGTGCCTCTGTCCCTCGGTGCCTCTTGGCCTTGGGCCTCTGTGCCTCCTGGCCTTGGGCCTCTGTTCCTCCTGGCTTCGGGCTTCTCTGCCTTGGCCTCGGTGCCTCCTGGCCTCGGTGCCTCCTGGCCTCGGGCCTATGTGCCTTGTGCTCCTGGCCGCCTGCCTCTGTGGCCTCCTGGCCTCTGTGCTTCCTTGCTTCCTGGCCTCCGGCCTTCCCGGTCTCTGGGCCCCCTGGCTTTTTCTGGCCTTTGTGGCTTCTGGGCCTCTGGTTTCCTGGCCTTCCCGGCCTTGGACCTCGGGGCCCCGTGCCTCTGTGCCTCTGGACCCCCTGCTTCTGGGCCTCCTGGCCTCGGGCCTCTGTGTCTCCTGCCCTCGGTGCCTCTTGGCCTCGGTGCCTCTTGGCCTCGGTGCCTCTTGGCCTCTGTGCCTCTTGGCCTCTGTGCCTCTTGGCCTCTGTGCCTCTTGGCCTATGTGCCTCTGGGCCTCTGTCTCCTGCTTCGGGACTTCTGTGCCTCTGGGCTTCTGTGCCTCTGGGCTTCTGTGCCTCTGGGCTTCTGTGCCTCTGGGCTTCTGTGCCTCTGGGCTTCTGTGCCTCGGGGCTTCTGTGCCTCGGGGCTTCTGTGCCGCTTGGTCTTTGTCGTCTTGGCCCTTGTGCGTCTGGGCCTCTTGGCCTCTGGGCCTCGATGCCTCTTCCTTCTTGGCATCCGTGCCTCTGTGCCTCTTGGCCTCTATGCCTTTTTCGCCTCTGTGCATCTGTGCCTCTTCGCCTCTCTGCCTCTGGGTCTCTGGGCCTCGGGGCCTCTGGGCCTCTTGGACTCTGTGCCTCTTGGACCCTGTGCCTCTTGGACCCTGTGCCTCTTGGACCCTGTGCCTCTTGGACCCTGTGCCTCTTGGACCCTGTGCCTCTTGGACCCTGTGCCTCTTGGACCCTGTGCCTCTTGGGCTCTGTGCCTCTTGGGCTCTGTGCCTCTTGGGCTCTGTGCCTCTTGGGCTCTGTGCATCCTGCGCCTTTGCTTCTGTGCCTCGGGGCCTCTGTGCCTCGGTCCCTCCTGGTCGTGTGGGCCTGTGCTCTCCTCCTGCGTCTCTGGGTCTTGCACTTTGGTGCTTGCTCCTTACGGCGCTCCTGCCTTGCGCCTCTGCGGTCTTGCGCCTCCCTGACCTTCCGCCTGGCCTGGCGCCTCGGGCTTCCTGCTTCTCCTCTGGGTCTCTTCTCCTCCTCGTCCAGCGCGGTGCTGTGCCTGTTCCTCTGTATCTTGGTCGCCCTTGCCTCTCCTGGGCGTGTTTGTGCCTGTCCGACACTGTCCGTTGGTCCTTCCCTCCTTGGGGCGTTCCGGTCCCGGTTGTTCTCCTGCTGCGCGAGGTGTCTTGGGTTCTTCCCGCGCGGGGTATTTTCTCCGTTCCTTCGTTTCGTGGGGCTCTGTCCTCGCCTCTGTCACTCGGTCGGCCCCTTGGCGGGGGAGGTTGGTCTTTGTAATTTGTTCTTGTCTTTCAGGATTCCGACTGTGGTCCTCGCTTGGCGTGCCGTCCCTTGTCCCGATGGCTGTGGGATGCTGTTCCCCATTGTCTGCGGTGCGGCGAGTCCCTCTGGCCTCCTCGGTGTCGGTTCCTTCTTCTGAGCGTTGGGTGGTTCTGGCCGGTGTCTCCATCGCTGGTATTGTACGGCTGCGCCCTGGTCTTCTCCGTCCGCCTTTTCGGGCTCTGCCGGCTGGCCTCTGTTCTTCACCTGTCTTCCGTTGGTGGCTTGGCCCTTCGCGCTGTTTTTTTCCCACCCTCTGAGTGTAATCTCTCTAAGTCTCTCGTGGGTGCTGTCGTGACGAAAGGAAAAGACTATATTACTTACCGGTAATGGGATTTTCCTGAGTCCACGACAGCACCCTTTACACCCCTGCCCTTTCTGGTTTGTTTTTTCACCTTTTTTGGTGTCCGGGGAGTTGTCTATTTTGTATATTCATTCCTTGGCGGTTCCTCTCCCGGTTCTCTGCAACCAACTGATGAGGGAGGGGGACTGCCCCTTTTTTATCTGTAGGTTTCCTGTCCTGAAGGGGGCGGATCCCTCTCTCGTGGGTGCTGTCGTGGACTCAGGAAAATCCCATTACCGGTAAGTAATATAGTCTTTTTCACATTTCGGCCATGATAACCCTCTCTTCCGGCGCACCTGCTGCGTTGGGCACTTTTTCCTCCTTGCCTGCCTTGTGCTTCCACTGAGCCCATGCTGTCAGGTGGGGACGACATTAGTCTTGCTTCTACCAGTGTGCGCTTGTATTCACACATTTTGCAATCCCGCTCCTGTGACGGAAGTAAGGATAGTAGCTTGTCCTTGCAGCGTGGATCTAGCAGTGTCGTCACCCAGTAATCTACACTGGTCACAATCCGGGCAACTCTGCAGTCTTCGTGCATGCATAGCAGCATGTAATAGTTCAGAAGTACTAAGAGGTAAAGACATGCTGTCCTTGGTCGGAGGTGTGTGGGCTGGGTCCTCTGTATCTCCCCAGCCACGCACCAGTGATGGCCCTGAGCAAATTTCATTGTCACCCTGTGTGAAGATGGTTCCTCATACTCCATAACTGTCTCCTGGCTGGAAACCTGTGTACATGCCCGCTGTCTGTACAGGAACCCATCCTCTGAGCCCTGTGTGGACGATAGCCCTGATAATTGTCAGTTTTACCTGTGCCTGCTCCTTTTCCTCCTGTGCCACCACCTCATCAATCATGGCCTCAGGCGTTTTTCAAGCAGGCATACAAAGCTGGATAGTAACACTGATGATGGAGTCTTCAGCGCTGGCCATGTTGGTGGCATATTCGAAGCAGGGCACCACATCACACAGGCCCCACATAGAGGCCCACTTGGTGGTGGTAGAGTGATGGTGTTCAGCAGAGCGACTCACCTGTGCCTGCTGAAGCGGACAACCCATTATCGGCTGCTCGTACAGTCTCCAGCATATGCAACCTGGCGTTCCACCTTGCTGGTACGTTGCATGTGAGGTAGTGAGCGGGGGAGGGTGAAGTGACTGTACTGCAGAGTGAGAACGCACAAAGTGCACACAGCCGCTCTGACCGATGTGGGTAACTTTTCTGGAATCTCTAACACCAAAGTCGGCACATGCACCAGGCAAGGGATGTATCAAACTGCCTAGGCTAAGAGCTGAAATGAGGTTTCGCTCATCGCACACCTCTGCCTTGAGGTTCACCAGCAACAACCACTCCTCTCTGTTATTTGATTCCCGTCCAGAGCTTCTGGGATTTCTTCCCTAGACAGATTGTCTCTCCAGGAAAGGAGACAAACTCTAGCGCAGCGCCACCTATTGGAAATAGCAATCCTAAAAGTCAAAAGTGGATTTTTAACAATCCTTTGCAATATGACTTAGGATTTATGCCAGATCAGAATCCCAATTTGCAGACACGGTGTTTCGGGGTGCTTGCCCCTCGTCAGTGCAAAGTATGGCTTGTGAGAAGCTATGTGGGGACCACGAGGGAACACTCTTCTCCTTAAGGAGGCTTTGCAAGCCAGTCTGGCTGCCAGTAAGGGGATTTATAGCTGCAATGCCCCTCTGGGAAATGCCCCTAGACAGATGAGCTTCAGAACAGCCTGCTGTCTTTTCCTCCTGGCTGTGCTGAACCTGGTCTTGCAGGTCTTACTCTACCCGGATGAGGAGGCGGTGGAGGAGGCAACACGGACAGAGAAATGTGGAGCAATCCTCGGTGGTGGGACATGCGCTAGAACACCTTCCAACTCTGGCCCAGCTGCTACTGCATTTACCCAGTGGACAGTTCGGGAGATATAACGTCCCTACCCATGCTTACTGGTCCATCTATCGGTGGTTATGTGCACCTTGCCACACCTGATGTGGTCCACAACATGTATAGAGGGCAGGGGTGGAATACATGGAAAAGTAGTGGTGGCTGGGAGCAGTGTACTGCAGGACAGCCACAGACATCAGCCGGTGTGGCAGCATTTCAAAGGCCAGGAATTTTGAAATGCTGTAGTTCAGGGCCAGGGCTCATGGGTGTGTAGCGGGGTATATCCTCTTTCTCTTCATGTTTGGGAGATGGAGCGCTGTACACTTACATGGGACAGTGTGGAGATGCTCTGTGACGTTGGTGTTGGGGCTGTCATGTCCTCTTTGCGGGGAGTCAGGTGGCCTTGTTGATTCTGAGTGGGAGAAAGAGGCTGAGACCGGAGCAGGAGGAGCCTCAAATCTTTTGTAATTTTTACCAAACTATATAGTAAAATGAATGGTGTTTATTCAGAATTACAGCTCGTCCTGCAAAAAAATCAAGCATTCTTAAGGCTGTTAGTAGAAGAAATACTAGGATTTGCTCCTCTACTATAGTTACAGGTATAAATACCGCCATAGCCTGCGGTGAAGAGGGTTATCACACCGCACTCTGTGCCCTAAAATTCACTTTTTTTTTTTTAAAATACAGATTTCACATTTTGTCCCTAAGGCTCTGTTCACAATAGAAAAAGGACTTTGCACTTGCATTCAAAAGAAGGGAATTTTGTTTACTTACCGTAAATTCCTTTTCTTCTAGCTCCAATTGGGAGACCCAGACAATTAGGGTGTATAGGCTATGCCTCCGGAGGCCGCACAAAGTATTACACTCAAAAGTGTTAAGCCCCTCCCCTTCTGCCTATACACCCCCCGTGCTCCCACGGGCTCCTCAGTTTTGGTGCAAAAGCAAGAAGGAGGAAAAAGAATTATAAACTGGTTTAAAGTAACTTCAATCCGAAGGAATATCGGAGAACTGAAACCATTCAACATGAACAACATGTGTACACAAAAAAACAGGGGCGGGTGCTGGGTCTCCCAATTGGAGCTAGAAGAAAAGGAATTTACGGTAAGTAAACAAAATTCCCTTCTTTTGAATGCAAGTGCAAAGTCCTTTTTCCCTTCTTCTTTGTCGCTCCATTGGGAGACCCAGACAATTGGGACGTCCAAAAGCAGTCCCTGGGTGGGTAAAATAATACCTCGTAAGAGAGCCGTAAAACGGCCCTTTCCTACAGGTGGGCAACCGCCGCCTGAAGGACTCGTCTACCTAGGCTGGCATCCGCCGAAGCATAGGTATGCACTTGATAGTGCTTCGTGAAAGTGTGCAGGCTCGACCAGGTAGCCGCCTGACACACCTGCTGAGCCGTAGCCTGGTGCCTCAAAGCCCAGGACGCGCCCACGGCTCTGGTAGAATGGGCCTTCAGCCCTGAGGGAACCGGAAGCCCAGCCGAACGGTAAGCTTCGATAATTGGCTCCTTGATCCACCGAGCCAGGGTTGATTTGGAAGCCTGTGACCCTTTACGCTGGCCAGCGACAAGGACAAAGAGTGCATCCGAGCGGCGCAGGGGCGCCGTACGAGAAATGTAGAGTCTGAGTGCTCTCACCAAATCTAACAAGTGCAAATCCTTTTCACATTGGTGAGCGGGATGAGGATAAAAAGAAGGTAAGGAAATATCCTGATTGAGATGAAAGGGGGATACCACCTTAGGGAGAAATTCCGGAACCGGACGTAGAACCACCTTGTCCTGGTGAAACACCAGGAAAGGGGCTTTGCACGACAACGCTGCTAGCTCAGACACTCTCCGAAGAGAAGTGACTGCTACTAGAAAAACCACTTTCTGCGAAAGTCGTGAGAGGGAAATATCTCTCATTGGCTCGAATGGTGGTTTCTGAAGAACCATCAGCACCCTGTTCAGATCCCAGGGTTCTAACGGCCGCTTGTAAGGAGGAACGATGTGACAAACCCCCTGCAGGAACGTGCGTACCTGTGGAAGTCTGGCTAGGCGCTTCTGGAAAAACACAGAGAGCGCTGAGACTTGTCCCTTAAGGGAGACGAGCGACAAACCCTTTTCCAGTCCAGATTGAAGGAAGGACAGAAAAGTAGGTAATGCAAATGGCCAGGGAGAAAAACCCTGAACAGAGCACCATGACAGAAAAAATTTCCACGTCCTGTGATAGATCTTGGCGGACGTTGGTTTCCTAGCCTGTCTCATAGTGGCAATGACGTCTTGAGATAACCCTGAAGACGCTAGGATCCAGGACTCAATGGCCACACAGTCAGGTTGAGGGCCGCAGAATTCAGATGGAAAAACGGCCCTTGAGATAGCAAGTCTGGTCGGTCTGGTAGTGCCCACGGTTGGCCGACCGTGAGATGCCACAGATCCGGGTACCACGACCGCCTCGGCCAGTCTGGAGCGACGAGGATGACGCGGCGGCAGTCGGCCCTGATCTTGCGTAACACTCTAGGCAACAGTGCCAGCGGAGGAAACACATAAGGGAGCTGAAACTGCGACCAATCCTGAACTAAGGCGTCTGCCGCCAGAGCTCTGGAATCTTGAGACCGTGCCATGAACGTCGGTACCTTGTTGTTGTGCCGGGACGCCATGAGGTCGACGTCCGGCACCCCCCAGCGGCAACAGATCTCCTGAAACACGTCCGGGTGAAGGGACCATTCCCCTGCGTCCATGCCCTGGCGACTGAGATAATCTGCTTCCCAGTTTTCCACGCCTGGGATGTGAACTGCGGATATGGTGGAGGCCGTGGCTTTCACTCACATCAAAATCCGCCGGACTTCCTGGAAGGCTTGCCGGCTGCGTGTGCCGCCTTGGTGGTTGATGTATGCCACCGCTGTGGAATTGTCCGACTGAATTCGGATCTGCTTGCCCTCCAGCCACTGCTGGAACGCTTTCAGGGCAAGATACACTGCCCGTATTTCCAGAACATTGATCTGAAGCGAGGACTCTTGCTGGGTCCACGTACCCTGAGCCCTGTGGTGGAGAAAAACCGCTCCCCACCCTGACAGACTCGCGTCCGTCGTGACTACTTCCCAGGATGGGGGTAGGAAGGATTTCCCCTTCGATAATGAAGTGGGAAGAAGCCACCACCGAAGGGAAGCTTTGGTCGCCTGAGAGAGGGAGACGGTCCTGTCGAGGGACGTCGGTTTCCTGTCCCATTTGCGTAGGATGTCCCATTGAAGGGGACGCAGGTGAAACTGCGCGAAAGGGACTGCCTCCATTGCTGCCACCATCTTCCCTAGGAAGTGCATGAGGCGCCTCAAGGGGTGTGACTGGCCTTGAAGGAGAGATTGTACCCCTTTCTGTAGTGACTGCTGCTTGATCAGCGGAAGCTTCACTATCGCTGAGAGGGTATGAAACTCCATGCCAAGATATGTCAGCGATTGGGCCGGTGTCAGATTTGACTTTGGAAAATTGATGATCCACCCGAAACCCTGGAGAGTCTCCAGGGTAGCGTCGAGGCTGCGTTGGCATGCCTCTAGAGAGGGTGCCTTGATCAGCAGATCGTCCAAGTACGGGATCACCGAGTGACCCTGCGAGTGTAGGAGCGCTACTACAGTAGCCATAACCTTGGTAAAAACCCGTGGGGCTGTTGCCAGGCCGAACGGCAGTGCCACGAATTGCAGGTGTTCGTTTCCTATGGCGAAGCGCAAGAAGCGCTGGTGCTCTGGAGCAATCGGTACGTGGAGATAAGCATCCTTGATATCTATCGATGCAAGGAAATCTCCTTGGGACATTGATGCGATGACGGAGCGGAGGGATTCCATCCTGAACCGTCTGGTTTTTACGTGTTTGTTGAGCAGTTTCAGGTCCAGGACCGGGCGGAAAGACCCGTCCTTCTTTGGGACCACAAACAAGTTGGAGTAAAAACCGTGGTTCTGTTGCTGGAGAGGAACAGGGATCACCACTCCTTCTGCCTTCAGAGTGCGCAGCGCCTGCAGAAGAGCCTCGGCTCGCTCGGGAGGCGGGGATGACCTGAAGAATCGAGTCGGGGGACGAGAGGTGAACTCTATCTTGTAACAGTGAGACAGAATGTCTCTCACCCAGCGGTCTTTTATTTGTGGCAGCCAGGTGTCGCAAAAGCGGGAGAGCCTGCCACCGACCGAGGATGCTGCTAGAGGAGGTCGAAAGTCATGAGGAAGCCGCCTTGTTAGCGGCGCCTCCGGTGGTCTTTTTAGGACGTGACTTAGACCGCCATGCATCAGAGTTCCTTTGTTCTTTCTGAGACCTTTTGGACGAGGAGAATTGGGACCTGTCCGCGCCCCGAAAGGACCGAAACCTCGACTGCCCTCTCCTCTGTTGGGGTATGTTCTGTTTGGGCTGGGGTAAGGATGTATCCTTTCCCTTGGATTGTTTGATGATTTCATCCAAACGCTCGCCAAACAGCCTGTCGCCAGAAATTGGCAAACTGGTTAAGCGCTTTTTGGAAGCAGAATCTGCCTTCCATTCCCGTAGCCACAAGGCCCTGCGGAGTACCACCGAATTGGCGGCCGCAACCGCCTTACGGCTCGCAGAGTCCAGGACAGCATTAATAGCGTAAGACGCAAATGCCGAGGTCTGGGTGGTAATGGATGCCACTTGTGGCGCGGACGTGCACGTGGCTGCTTCAATTTGCGCTTGACCTGCTGAGATAGCTTGTAGCGCCCATACGGCTGCGAATGCTGGGGCAAAAGAAGCTCCGATAGCTTCATAGATGGATTTTAACCAGAGCTCCATCTGCCTGTCAGTGGCATCTTTGAGCGAGGCCCCATCTTCCACTGCAAGTATGGATCTAGCCGCCAGTCTGGAGATTGGAGGATCCACTTTGGGACACTGAGTCCAACCTTTAACCACGTCAGGGGGAAAAGGATAACGTGTATCCTTAAGGCGCTTCGAAAAACGCTTATCTGGACAAGCATGGTGATTCTGGACTGCCTCTCTGAAATCAGAGTGGTCTAGAAACATACTCGGTGTACGCTTGGGGAACCTGAAACGGAATTTCTCCTGCTGAGAAGCTGACTCCTCCGCCGGAGGAGCTGAGGGAGAAATATCCAGCATTTGATTGATGGACGCAATAAGATCGTTCACTATGGCGTCCCCATCTGGAGTATTAAGATTGAGAGCGCCCTCAGGATCAGAATCCTGATCAGCTGTCTCCGCATCATCAACCAGAGATTCCCCCCGCTGAGACCCTGAACAATATGATGTCGAGGGAAATTCTAAGCGAGCCCGCTTAGTCGGTCTGGGGCTGGGGTCTAAGTCAGAACCCTCAGCCTGGGATGTATGAGATACCCCGGGAGGACATTGTTGGTCCAACTGAGGGGGGCCAGGGAACAAAGAATCAACAGAGTCCCTGTGCTGAGATACCGGCCTGGACTGCAAGGCTTCTAGTATCTTAGCCATAGTCTCAGAGAGTTTTGCAAACTCCGTCCCTGTCACCTGAACAGCGTCAACAGGTGGCTCCCCCTGGGCCCCTCTTAGCAGAGGCTCTGGCTGAATAAGTGCCACAGGGGCCGAACATTGCACACAATGAGAGTCAGTGGAACCTGCCGGCAGCTGGGTCGTACAAGCGGCGCAGGCAGCATAATAAGTCTGTGTTTTGGCACCCCTGCCTTTTGTGGGCGCCATGCTATTGTTTTCCCTGAGCAACACAATAGGGTATATAGCCAGAATGAACTGTGCTCATACAGTGTAAAGAATATACTATAAACAAATAATGTATCAATACACTACAGCACCATGGGGCTAGCACCAACAGGTGCTGCTTACCACCCGCCTAAAGCGGTTGTGAGGCCACCAGAGACCGTGTCTGGGTCTCCCAGGGTTTGTCCCTCTCTGCAGCGTCGGAGGAGCTGACAGGAATGGCTGCGGCGTCCTGACGAGAGGAGGGAGCCGTGGGCGTGGCAGAGAGTGCGGGAACTGGTGCTCACACTGTGCACAGTGAGGGGGGTGGAGTATGCAAATCATACTCCAGCCCTCAGTGCTGCTCGTTCTGTGCAGCGTCCCGCCCTTCCCCTGCCTGTCAGGGTTGAGGGCGGGAGAAAAGGAAACTAGGCCGCAAGAAAGCCGGGGACTCGAGTATAAGCTTGGCCGCCGTAAAAGCGCGGCCGGCGCCGAAGTCCCCGGCGAACTACAAGTCCCAGCCGCGCCGCAGTTTCCCATGGCAGCGGCGGTTAGCGCTGTAGCCCCTACATATAAACACACTCAGCGACGCTGAGTGTGTAATGGCACAGTTTAACCCGGTCAGCGCCGCGGTCCCCGGTGCACTAGCACACCCAGCAAAGCTGGAGTGTTGCTGTGCGCTGTCCCCACAGGGATACAGAGTACCTCCAAGTAGCAGGGCCATGTCCCTGAACGGAACCCGGCTCCTATCCAGCAGGCTCCACAGGAGTTGTGGATGAAGCACGGTCTCTGCCTGGAGACCGATAGGATCCCACTTCGCCCAGAGCCCTGAGGGGGATGGGGAAGGAAAAACAGCATGTGGGCTCCAGCCTCCGTACCCGCAATGGATACCTCAACCTTACAACACCGCCGACAAGAGTGGGGTGAGAAGGGAGCATGCTGGGGGCCCTATATGGGCCCACTTTTCTTCCATCCGACATGGTCAGCAGCTGCTGCTGACCAATCTGTGGAGCTATGTGTGCAGGTCTGCCTCCTTCGCACAAAGCAAAAAAACTGAGGAGCCCGTGGGAGCACGGGGGGTGTATAGGCAGAAGGGGAGGGGCTTAACACTTTTGAGTGTAATACTTTGTGCGGCCTCCGGAGGCATAGCCTATACACCCCAATTGTCTGGGTCTCCCAATGGAGCGACAAAGAAAAACGCATTGAAAACCGAATGCGTTTTTACCGCGTTTTGATGCTTTTTTTCTGCAGGTTGGTCGCTGCGTCTTTTTTTTTGGGTTTTTTTTTACCATTTCTATGGCAAAAAATGCAGGTACCTGCAGAAAAGTGACACGCTCATTCTTTTTCTCAAGAAATTTTGCAGAAAGAATGTTCTTGAGAAAAAAAACGCAGTGTGTGCACAGCTATTTTTTTTTTTTTTTCCATAGGTTTTGCTGGGGAATCTCTGCAGAAAAGTTACAACCATTTTCTCAAGAAATTTCTGCAGCAAAAACACACAAAAACCACCGCAGGTAAAAATGCAGTGTGTCAACAAGGCCTAAGGGGTACTTTGCACACTACGACATCGCAAGCCGATGCTTGCGATGCCGAGCGCGATAGTCCCCGCCCCCGTCGCAGCAGCGATATCTTGTGATCGCTGCCGTAGCGAACATTATCGCTACGGCAGCTTCACATGTACTCACCTGTCCTGCGACGTCGCTCTGGCCGGCGACCCGCCTCCTTTCTAAGGGAGCGGGTCGTGCGGCGTCACAGCGACGTCACGGCAGGTGGCCAATAGAAGAGGAGGGGCGGAGATGAGCGGGACATAAACATCCCGCCCACCTCTGTCCTTCCGCATAGCCGGCGAGGATGTTCCTCGCTCCTGCGGCTTCACACACAGCGATGTGCTGCCGCAGGGGAACGAAGACCAACATTGTACCGTCGCTGCAGCGTAATTATGAAAATGTCGGACCCTACACCGATGATACGATTACAACGCTTTTGCACTTGTTAATTGTATCAAAAAGGATTTACACAATACGACAGCGACTGCGACGCCGGATGTGCGCCACTTTCGATGTGACCCCACCGACATCGCACCTGCGATATCGTAGTGTGCAAAGTACCCCTAAGATCCAGCTTTTCCTTCCTCTACATGTCTGTAAGGACTAGTGAAAATCCTTATCTGTCTGCATTGAACTTTTGAGAATTTTGGGGCAGGTTGTACAGAGGGTTTTCAGAGCCGTGCGGACGGTATCATTTATGTTTCCACCTCTTCTAGTAGTGAGCTTTGTGCTTTCCTGTAGAAAGATGAGGGAGGACTTCTGTTTCCGGTGGATTTTATACCTGACGTTCTGTAAATATGTTATAAAAGTAATTATTTGTCACTTTTCTTGCAGGGACACTTTGACAATGCCAAGCCGGAAGTTCAGCAATGGAGACACCGCCATGGGGAAATGGCCGGGGAGCAGTCTCTACTTTGAAATGCGAATTGTGTCGTTCGACTCCTCCAAACAGCTCTATTCTGTGGTGTTTAAGGATGGGACGGACATGGAGCTTAAAGAAAGTGAGATTCGGGTGAGAATCGGTTTTAACTTTTTGCCTTTTGTCAGTTTTGCTCATTTACCTGAAAGTCTATATATGAATATGTATCAAAGCAGAAAGGTAACTAATGACGGTCATTAGTCTGATGTAAGAAGGTGACGGTAACTTCTTTTATTTATACCCAAAACACAATATAAAAAAAAACCTCGGAAATGCAGTAATCAGTGGGATCCCTATGCTGTGTATACTGGGATCATACAGCAAAGTCATATACACCATAATAAAGATGGGAGGACATCTGCAACCAATTTAGGAGCAGGCCAGTAACACATGTTCCTGACTAGGCACGTTATTTGGGTTTTGTCATGTTTTGTGCAGTCTAAACCACCACTCTACCATGTTTTTTTTTTATTGCACCGCTGGGGTGGTGCTTTAAATCAAAGACCCCTGTCTAATACTTTTTTTTTTTTTTTTTTTGGGGGGGGGGGGGGGGGCCTCACTTTTTATTCCAGCGTCACTCCGGTTGGTCTGTGACCTTCCGGCAGCTCCAGTGTTTCATGGAGCGCACCGGAGATCAAAAAAAAACAATACATCTCAATGGGAGCCTTGTGTCCTCATAGAAATGCATTGAGCTCTTATGACGTAACATCCGGTCAGTCAGAAGTTGCGGCAAAAGATGGCGCCGCGGAATAGCGTCAGTAAGTGGTGTAGATTCCGGAAGGTGAGTGTATATAACCGGGAGAAAGGGGCTTACATTTAAAGAGCCACATCAGCGCTGAAAAAAACAACTAAATGCTGGAATGGTGCTTTAAGGAGCTAATATCTTCACAATGGAAAGGCAAAATTAAAAAAAAAAAAAATCAATATTCTGCAACCGCTGTTATTTTATTTCTCCAGGTCAACATGAAACATTTGGTGAAAAGTGCTCTTTAAATGCCTATAAGGGGTCGCTAAAATGTTTGTTAAAATGTGTTCTTATTTCTGTGACAATTCTTATGGGGATGGGGTTAGTGGCCAATTGGCTAGGCAGTGGCTTTTTCTTTATCGTTCCTTTGGGAGACCCAGACCATGGGTGTTTAGCTTCTGCCTCCGGAGGACACACAAAGTACTACACTTAAAAGTGTAGCTCCTCCCTCTGAGCTTATACACCCCCTGGTAGCCAGCAGTAGCCAGTTTATCGCTTTGTGTTCAGGAGGTCATACATCCACACATGCATTCTCATCTGATTGTTTGACTTTTGGAAAGAGTTTGAAGAAAAGTGGGTCCATGTCTGGACTCCCGGCATGTCCCTTCTCACCCCACTGTGTCGGCGGTGTTGTTAAGGTTGATTTACAAGGCTGGAGCCTTACATGCCGCGCTCCTTCACCATCCCTTCTGGGCTCTGGCTTGAAGTGGGAGCCAGCATGGTCTCCATGCCTGGCAGGAGTCCGGTCTCCATCCACAGCCCCTTGAGGATTCTGTTGGACCGGAGCACTCATCCCCCAGGGACATGGCCCTGCGTCTCAGCAGCTAAGTACCTGAGACGTTTATGTTGGGGGTCCCGGTTCTTTATTGTAAGGGGAGAGTATGCTGTATGTGATTGTTTTTAACATTTCGGCGGGTTCTCCAGCTTTTGCCTGAGAACCGCGCCGATGGTGCCTGCTTGTCGGCCTCGCCGCTTAAATTTAGGCCCCGGCTTCGCCGGAGGCCTAGTTTCGTTTTCCTGCCCTCGCATGTCACTCATGCAGAGGGACAGGTTCGGCTTCTCCCAGCGGCCGTTCTACCCAGGGGAGGGACACTCCCCACTGCTGGGGCGTCCCTCCTTCCCGGCAGGTCTCTATAGCCTTCCAGTTCCCGCTCTTTTATAGGAACGCCCCTAGTCCCGCCCCCTCCATTTCTCAGGCAGAGTTCACCCTGCTCTGGGACATCCTGCATTCTGCATCTCTGCTGAGGTGGTGCGCTCTGGGGGACCGGGCTTCGGGATGTGGAGGGCACACAACACCGCGCTCAGCAGTCTGGTAAGCCACAGCCGGTCTCCGGTTGTGGACCTCTGTATATTCTCCCTGGTGTTCATTCTCTGCAAAGCCCCCCACTCCAGCAGCATGTCTCATCCAAGGAGCAAGGCTCCAAAGCTTTATTCTGCATGCACTGCATGTAAGCTCCTGCTGCCTGAGCCGAGCATTTATCCACACTGTGATGGTTGCTCTAACTTGGCGGTGCCACAGCCTGGAGTCTCACCCCCAGTGGTCTCTCAGGCTGCTGCGGCTCCGGTGGCTGAACCCCCGGCTTGGGTAGAATCCCTCTCTCCAGGGGACAGCTGTCCCGGACTGTCTCTGATGATTGAACCCCCGGCCTGGGTAGAGTCCTTTTCTAGGTCCATATCCCAGTCATTTGCTGAGTCCATGGGACTTTTGTCCAGGACTTTGAATATGCATCAGCCCCTCTCAGGGTGCCTCTAATGCTCTTGACAGAGGACTCCTATCCTCTGACCTCCGTCCATCAGAGCTCACGGAGGATTCATCATCTGATCCCAGACCCCGTCCTAAGAGAAGGCGCAGGGTTTCCTCCCCCACCCCATCCCACGGCTCTGTCTCAAGAGCTGACTCTCAAGATGAGGAGGATGCCCTCACTGGGGGCTCGGAGGCTATGTATCCCATCGATTTCTCTGAGGGTGACTCAGATCTTAGTGACTTGATTGCTTCTATTAATTCTGTACTGGATCTCAATCCGCCAGTGTCAGAGGAACAACTCTCTTTGGCAGAAAAACATCAGTTTACCTCGCCTAAGAGAGTGAAGAGTGTGTTCTTTAACCACTCCAGTTTTCAGACCGCTGTGACCAAACCCAGGGCCTGCCCTGACAAACGCTTTCCAAAGCGTGGTTCTGATGACCGGTTTCCATTTCCATCTGAGGTGGTCAAGGAGTGGTCTCACTCCCCAAAGGTAGACCCTCTGGTGTCTAGGCTATCAGCCCGGACCGTTGTGTCGGTGGCTGACGGCACCTCACTTAAGGATTCCACTGACCGTCAGATTGACCTTCTGGCCAAATCTGTGTATGAAGCTGCGGGGGCCGCGATTTCTCCGACTTTTGCAGCAGTGTGGGCTCTCAAAGCCATCTCTGCTTCTCTAGAGGAGATGCATTCCCTCACCAAGGAATCTATGCTTGAGATGGTTACCTTAACTGCTCAGGCTTCAGCCTTTTCATCTTATGCCATGTCTGCCATGTTAGAGGCTGCTCACCGCACTGCGGTGGCTTCAGCTAATTCTCTTGTTATCCGCAGGATTTTGTGGCTTCGAGAGTGGAAAGCAGATGCTTCGTCCAAGAAGTTTCTTGCTGGGCTCCCTTTTGCTGGTTCACGGCTGTTTGGTGAACAGCTGGATGAAATCATTAAAGAAGCTACTGGCGGGAAGAGTACTTCCATGCCACAAACGAAGACCAGGAAACCCGCCCAGGGTAGGAATCAATCGAGGTTTCGTTCCTTTCGTTCCTCCAACTGCTCATCCTCTAAGCCTTCCGCCTTGTCCGCTAACTCAGCCAAGGATCAGAAATCCAACTGGCGCCCAAAAGCGCGTCCGCAGAAGACCGCAGGAGGTTCTGCCACTAAGGCAGCTTCCTCATGACTCTCGGCCCGCTCCAGCCACGTCCTTAGTCGGTGGCAGGCTCTCCCACTTTGGCGCCGCTTGGTTAAAGCAGGTCTCCGATCAGTGAGTGAGAGACATCATATCTCACGGCTACAGGATAGAATTCTCTTCCAGCCCTCCAAACAGATTTTTCTTCATCGTTCCTATGGGAGACCCAGACCATGGGTGTATAGCTTCTGCCTCCGGAGGACACACAAAGTACTACACTAAAAAGTGTAGCCCCTCCCTCCGAGCATATACACCCCCTGGTTAACCAAATATAGCCAGTTCAATGCTTTGTGTTCAGGAGGCACACATCCACACATGCATTCTCATCTGATTTTGATTTTTGGAAAGAGTTTGAAGAAAAGCGGGTCCAAGCCTGGACTCCCGGCATGTCCCTTCTCACCCCACTGTGTCTACAAATCAGAGTGAAGAGGGGGTTAATGCCGCGCATCAGCCAAAATGAAGATGTAGCACGTTGATGTTATAAACATATTCTTTTATTCCATCGGTCTACGCGTTTCGAGGATACACCTCTTCTTCAGGACCAGTGCATCAACATAGTTTTGGCTGATGCGCGGCATTAACCCCCTCTTCACTCTGATTTGTATGCACATCCTTGTGGGGCTGCAGCAGACGCCTTCATCCTATGCTCTATCAGTGGTTGTGACTATCTCACAACCTTTTCAGGTGAGTGTATTTTTCCTGATCTACCTCACTGATCTGTTGGTATTACACTATCAGCGCTCCTTATTTTTCAGTTCACCCCACTGTGTCGGCGGTGTTGTTAAGGTTGATTTCAGGGCTGGAGCCTTACATGCCGCGCTCCTTCACCATCCCTCCGGGGCTCTGGCTTGAAGTGGGAGCCAGCACGGTTCTCCCTGCCTTGCAGGAGACCGGTCTCCATCCGCAGCCCTTTCAGGATCCTGCCGGACGGAGCACTCATCCCTCAGGGACCTGGCCCTGCGTCTCACAAGCTAAGTATCTGAGACGTTATCGGGGGGTCCCTTGTACTTTATTGTTGGGGAGAGTGTGCTGTGTATCTATTGTGACATTTCCCGCCGGTTCTCTGGTTTTTACCTGAGAACCGCGCTGATGGTGCCTGCTCGCCGGCCGCATCGTTAAATTTAGGCCCCGGCTTCGCCTGAGGCCTAGTTTCGTTTTCACTGCCCCTGCATGCCAATCATGCAGAGGGACAGCGCGGCTCCGCCCAGCGACTGTTCAGCACTGGGGAGGGACACTCCTCTCTGAGGAAATATTCCCTCCCCTGTATATCTCCTTGGCCCTCCGATCCCGCTCTTAGAGTTGGCCCCGCCCCCTCTCCTCGCTCCGGCGCCATTTTATCAGCGTTCTCATGCATGTCTGCATAACCACATTGTGACAGCGATCGACGCTGGCCATCTCTCTGGGGGTCCGGGCTGTGGGATCTGGAGGGCACAGAGATGTCTCTATGTCAAACGGTCTGGCAAGCCACAACCTCCGGTTTATATACTCTGCTGGGGGTCATTCTGGCCAGAGCCCCCACTTCAGCAGCATGTCTCACATCAGAGCAAGGCTGCAAGGCTGTACTTAATATGCACTGCTGTAGGCTCGTACTGCCTGTACCGAGCACATAACCACATTGTGATGCCTGCTCTAACATAGTGGTGCCTCAGCCTGGAGGCTCATCCCCAGTGGTCCCTCCGGCTGCTCCGGCTCCGGTGGCTGAACCCCCGGCTTGGGTAGAATCCCTCTCTCCAGGGGACAGCTGTCCCGGACTCTGCTGAGCATGCATTAGCCCCCTTCTCAGGGCGCTTCTGCTGCTACGGCCCGCTCAGCAAAGCTCACAGAGGATTGTTCATCTGGTCTTAGACCCCGTCCTCCTAAAATGGAGACGCAGGGTCCCCTTTCCTTCCTCGTCCCGCGGCTCTGGTTCACGAGCTGACTCGCAGGACAAGGAGGATGCCTTTACTGGGGGCTCGGACGCTACTCCATGTACCCCATTGATCTGTCCGAAAGTGACGCAGATGCTAATGATTTGATTGCGTCCATTATATTTGTACTGGACCTCAATCCGCCTGTATCAGGGGAGCAACCCTCTCTGGCAGAAAAGCATCAGTATACCTTGCCTAAGAGAACAAGGAGTGTGTTCCTTATCCACTCCAGTTTTTCAGGCCACTGTGACCAAGCCCAGAGCCTGTCCTGACAGACGCTTCCCAAAGCGTGGTTCTGATGACAGTTTTCAGTTTCCACCAGAGGTAGACCCTCCGGTGTCTAGACTCTCAGCCCGGAAAGTTGTATCAGTGGCTGATGGCAACTCCCTTAAGGATTCCACTGTCCGCCATCTGTATATGAGGCGGCAGGGGCCCCGTTCTCCCCATCTTTTGCAGCAGTGTGGGCTTCAGAGCCATCTCTGCTTCTCTAGAGGAGATGCATTCCCTCACCAGGGACTCTATGCCCGAGATGGTTGCCTTAACTTCCAGGTCTTCAGCCTTTTTCATCCTATGCCATGTCTGCCATGCTGGAGGCTCCGCACTGCGGTGGCTTCGGCCAATTCTCTCGCTATCCACAGGATCCTGTGGCTTCGATAGTGGAAGGCAGACGCTTCTTCAAAGAAGTACCTTGCTGGGCTCCCATTTGCTGAGCCCAGGCTGTTCAGTGAACAATTGGATGAAATTATTCAGGAAGCTACTGGCGGGAAGAGTACTTCCATGCCACAAGCCAAAACCAGGAACCTGTACAGGGCAGGAACCAGTCGAGGTTTCGTTCCTTTCATTCCTCCAACTGGTCGTCCTCTAAACCCTCGACCTCGTCCACTAACTCAGCCAAGGACCAAAAACCCAACTGGCGCACGAAGCCGCGTCCTCAGAAGACCGCAGGAGCTGCTGCCACTGAGGCAGCCTCCTCTTGACTATCTGGCCGCGCCAGCAACGTCCTTGGTCGGTGGTAGGCTCTCCCGCTTGGTGACATGTGGTTTCAACACGTCTCCGATCAGTGGGTGCGGGATATCATCTCCCACGGCTACAGGATAGACTTCTATCCAGCCCGCCAAACAGATTTTTTTCTGTCAACCTCCCCCCTGCTCCAAGGCCGCCGCCTTCTCTCAGGCCGTGGCATCCTTGCAGGCCAACGGAATAATTGTACCGGTTCCCGCCTGGGAACGGTTCAGAGGTTTCTACTCAAATCTCTACCTAGTCCCCTAAAGGGACGGTTCCTTCCGGCCCATCCTGGATCTCAGGCTTCTCAACAAGCATGTTCAGGTGCGGCTTTTTCGCATGGAGTCTCTCCGATCAGTCATTGCCTCAATGACCCAAGGAGATTCCTTGCATCCTCGACATCAGAGATGTCTATCTGCATGTGCCAATTGCAGTTTCGCACCAGCGTTGGCAACGTTTTGCAATCAGAGAGGAACATTTCCGATTCGTGGCTCTTCCCTTCGGGTTAGCCACGGCCCCTCGAGTATTCTTCAGGGTCATGGCAGCAGTGGTTGCGGTTCTGCACCTCCAAGGGTTGGCATCCCTTTTCCTGGACGGCCTTCTAGTCAAGGCTTCATCCTGTGCAGACCGTCAGCGGAGTGCCTCGCTCACTCTCGCCACTCTAGTCCAATTCGGGTGGCTTGTCATTCTGCCGAAGTCCACTCTGACTCCGACCCAGAAGCTCACGTACCTAGGGATGCAATTCGAGACTCTGCCGGCACTTGTGTAGCTGCCTTTAGTCGAACAGCAGTCCCTCCACTAGCGGTGCGCTCTTTGCTGAGGCCCCGCCGTCATTCCATCAGGCACCTAATGCAGGTGCTGGGTCAGATGGTGGCGTCAAAGGAAGCGGTTCCCTTGCCCAGTTCCATCTGCGTCCTGCAGCTGGACATTCTCCGCTGTTGGGACAAGCGGACTTCCTTCTTGCACAGGTTAGTGGCTCTGTCGCCACATACCAGGGACTTCCTTCAGTGGTGGCTTCGGCCCCTCTCTCTTCAGGAACGCTCCTTCCTGGCCCCGTCCTGGGTGATCCGCACCACGGATGCCAGTCTATCCGGCTGGGGAGCGGTATATCTCTACCACAGAGCACAGGGCACTTGGACTCCGTCCGAATCAGCCCTCTCGATCACTGTGCTGGAAATCAGAGCTGTGCTTCTAGCTCTCTTGGCCTTTCACCACCTGCTGGCGGGCAAGAACATTCGAGTCCAGTCAGACAACGCCACAGCGGTTGCCTACATTAACACCAGGGCGTGACACTCAGCCGCCTGGCACTGTTGGTATCCTTCAGTGGACGGAGGATTCCAGGTCCACCACATCCGCAGTCCACAACCCAGGCGTGGAAAACTGGTAGGCAGATTGTCTCAGCCGTCAAACCGTGGACAGCGGCGAGTGGGCTCTGCATCCGGCAGTGTTTCGGTTAATCTGCCGCAAGTGGGGCTCTCCGGAAGTGGATCTTCTCTCCCACGATCCTCAGGCCTTTGCAGCAGACGTGCTGGTTCAAGATTGGTCCCAGTTTCGTCTGTCTTACGCGTTTCCCCCTCTAGCTCTTGCCCAGAGACCTGCGCAAGTTCAGAATGGGGAGCCGTCGGGTCATTCTCATTGCCAGACTGGCCCAGGCGAGCTTGGTACCCTGACCTGCTCCATCTGTCCGTTGAGGTGCTGTGGCATCTCCCGGACCGTCCAGACCTTCTCTCACAAGGTCAGTCTTTCCGCCAGAATTCTGCGGCTCTCAGATTGACGGCGTGGCTCTTGAGTCCTGGATCTTGACGACATCTGGTATCCTTCCTGAAGTCATCTCCATTATGACTCGGGCTCGGAAGTATTCCTTGGCCAAAATCGATCACAGGACCTGGAGAATTTTCCTATCCTGGTGTCGCCCTTCCGGCCATGCTTCTTGGCCTTTTTTCCTTGCCGACACTCCGGTCCTTTCTACAGTCCGGTCTGCAGCTAAGACTATCCCTCAATTCCCTCAAGGGACAGGTCTCTGCTCTGCCAGTGTGTTTCCAGCGGCGTATCGCCCGGCTGGCTCAGGTGCGCTCCTTCATACAGGGCGCATCTCACATTATTCCGCCTTACCGGCGGCCTTTGGATCCCTGGGACCTTAGTCTGGTCCTCACGGCTTCCAGAAACCCCCCTTTGAGCCTCTTAGGGAGGTTTCTTTGTCTCGTCTTTCACAGAAAGTGGTCTTTCTAGTGGCCATAACTTCCCTCGGGAGAGTCTCTGATTTGGCTGCACTCTCCTCGGAGTCACCTCTTTTGGTTTTTCATCAACAAGGTGGTTCTCCGTCCGACTCCGGACTTCCTCCCTAAGGTGGTTTCTCCTTCCACCTTAACCAGGACATTTCCCTGCCTTCCTTTTGTCCGGCTCCTGTTCATCGCTTTGAAAAAGCTTTGCATATCCTGGATCTGGTGCGGGCGCTCCGGATCTATGTGTCTCGCACCGCTGTTCTTAGGCGGTGCACCTCTCTTTTTGTGCTGACCACAGGTTGGCGTAAGGGCCTCTCGGCTCTAAGCCGACCCTAGCTCGTTGGATTATGTCGGCCATTTCCGATGCCTACCAGAGTACTCAAGTGCCTCCCCCTGCCGGGGGATCAGGGCACGCTCGACCAGAGCTGTCGGTGCCTCTTGGGTTTCAGGCACCAGGCTACGGCTCAGCAGGTCTGTCATACTGCCATTTGGACTAGTCTGCATGCCTTTTCGAAGCACTACAAGTGCATGCTCATGCTTCGGCAGATGCGAGCTTGGGCAGACGCACCCTTCTGGCGGCTGTCGCCCATTTGCGAAGTTAGGTTTCGCCTACTTCTCAGTTTTCTGTTTATTCCCACCCATGGACTGCTTTGAGACGTCCCATGGTCTGGGTCTCCCATAGGAACGATGAAGAAGAGAGAATTTTGTTTACTTACCGTAAATTCTTTTTCTTATAGTTCCGTAATGGGAGACCCAGACCATGGGTGTATAGCTTCTGCCTCCGGAGGACACACAAAGTACTACACTAAAAAGTGTAGCCCCTCCCTCCGAGCATATACACCCCTTGGTTAACCAAATATAGCTAGTTTAGTGCAAAAGCTGAAGGAGAGTAGCCACCCACAAGTAGAGAGAGAGCAAAAAACCGGAACAACCGGAGCCTCTGTCTACAACAACAGCCGGTGATAACACGCGGAACAAGAAACTGCCAACAGGCAACAGGGAGGGTGCTGGGTCTCCCATTATGGAACTATAAGAAAAAGAATTTACGGTAAGTATACAAAATTCTCTTTTTTTCTCTCAACTCCCCCCTGCTCCAAGGCCGCCGCCTTCTCGCAGGCTGTGGCGTCCTTGCAGGCAAACTGAGTGATTGTCCCAGTTCCCGCTCAGGAACGGTTCAGAGGTTTTTACTCAAATCTCTTCCTAGTTCTAAAAACAGGACGGTACCTTCCGGCCCATCCTGGATCTCAAGCTTCTCAACAAGCATGTCCGGGTGCGGCATTTTCGCATGGAGTCTCTGCGATCAGTCATTGCCTCTATGACCCAAGGGGAGTTCCTGGCGTCCATCGACATCAGAGATGCCTATCTACATGTGCCAATCGCAGTGTCACATCAGCGTTGGTTACGTTTTGCGATAGGAGAGGATCATTTCCCATTCGTGGCTCTCCCCTTCGGGTTAGCCACGGCCCCTCGGGTATTCACCAAGGTCATGGCGGCAGTGATTGCGGTCCTGCACCTCCAGGGGTTAGCAGTGCTTCCTTATCTGGACGACCTTCTGGTCAAGGGTCCATCCAGCGCAGACTGTCAGCGGAGTGTTTCGCTCACTCTCGCCACCCTAGCCCAATTCGGGTGGATTGTCAATCTTCCCAAATCCACTCTGACTCCGACTCAGTCTCACGTACCTAGGGATGCAGTTCGAGACTTTGCCGGCACTTGTGAAGTTGCCCTTAATCAAACAGCAGTCTCTCCGGCTAGCGGTGCGCTCTCTCCTGAGGCCCCGTCGTTATTCCCTCAGGCGCCTGATGCAGGTGCTGGGTCAAATGGTGGCTTCCATGGAGGCTGTTCCCTTTGCCCAGTTCCATCTGCGTCCTCTGCAGCTGGACATTCTCCGCTGTTGGGACAAGCTGCCTTCCTCCTTACAGAGGTTAGTGGCTCTGTCGCCACGGACCAGGACCTCTCTTCAGTGGTGGCTTCGACCCTTCACTGTCCCAAGGGCGCTCCTTCCTGGCTCCGTCCTGGGTGATTCTCACCACGGATGCCAGCCTATCCGGCTGGGGAGCGGTACATCTCCACCACAGAGCACAGGGCACTTGGACTCTGTCCGAGTCAGCCCTTTCAATCAATGTGCTGGAAACCAGAGCCGTGCTTCTAGCTCTCCTAGCCTTTCACCACCTGTTGGCGGGCAGGCACATTCGAGTCCAGTCAGACAACGCGACAGCGGTTGCCTACATCAATCACCAAGGCGGCACACGCAGCCGCCTGGCAATGTTGGAGGTCCAACGCATTCTTCAATGGGCGGAGGACTCCAAGTCCACCATATCCGCAGTCCACATCCCTGGCGTAGAAAACTGGGAGTCAGATTATCTCAGCCGTCAATCCGTGGATGGTGGCGAGTGGTCTCTGCACCCGGCAGTGTTTCAGTCAATCTGCCGCAAGTGGGGCACTCCGGACGTGGACCTAATGGCATCCCGTCACAACAACAAGGTTCCGGTTTACGTGGCTCGCTCCCACGATCCTCAGGCCTTCGCCGTGGACGCTCTGGTTCAAGACTGGTCCCAGTTTCGTCTGTCCTACGTCTTTCCCCCTCTAGCTCTCTTGCCCAGAGTCCTGCGCAAGATCAGAATGGAGGGCCGTCGAGTCATCCTCATTGCACCGGACTGGCCCAGGCGAGCTTGGTATCCGGACCTGCTCCAACTGTCCGTGGAGATGCCGTGGCATCTTCCGGACCGTCCAGACCTGCTCTCGCAAGGTCCCGTTTTTCCGCCCGAATTCTGCGGCACTCAAATTGACGGCGTGGCTCTTGAGTCCTGGATTTTGACGGCTTCTGGTATTCCTCCTGAAGTCATCTCCACTATGACTCGGGCCCGTAAGTCTTCCTCCGCTAAGCTCTATCACAGGACTTGGAAAACTTTCCTGTCCTGGTGTCGCTCTTCCGGCCATCCTCCTTGGCCATTCTCCTTGCCGACCCTTCTGTCTTTTTTACAGTCCGGTCTGCAGCTAGGACTGTCCCTCAACTCTCTCAAGGGACAAGTCTCAGCTCTATCAGTGCTGTTCCAGCGGCGTCTCGCCCGGCTGGCTCAGATCCGCACCTTCATGCAAGGTGCATCTCACATCATTCCGCCTTATCGGCGGCCCTTGGATCCCTGGGACCTTAACTTGGTCCTCACGGTATTGCAGAAACCCCCCTTTGAGCCTCTTAGGGAGGTTTCTTTGTATCGTCTTTCTCAAAAGGTGGCCTTTCTAGTTGCCATAACTTCTCTCAGGAGAGTCTCTGATTTGGCTGCGCTCTCTTCGGAGTCACCTTTTTTGTTTTTTCACCAAGACAAGGTAGTTCTCCGTCCGACCCCGGACTTTCTTCCTAAGGTGGTCTCTCCCTTCCACCTTAACCAGGATATTTCCTTGCCTTCCTTCTGTCCGGCCCCTGTTCATCGCTTTGAGAAAGCGCTGCATACTCTAGATCTGGTGCGTGCTCTCCGGATTTATGTGGCTCACACCGCTGTGCTTAGGCGGTGCACCTCTCTTTTTGTGCTAACCACAGGGCGGCGCAAGGGTCTCTCTGCTTCTAAGCCGACCTTAGCCCGTTGGATTAGGTCGACCATTTCGGACGCCTACCAGAGTACTCGGGTGCCTCCCCCGCCGGGGATCAAGGCACACTCGACCAGAGCTGTCGGTGCCTCTTGGGCTTTTAGGCACCAGGCTACGGCTCAACAAGTCTGTCAGGCTGCCACTTGGACTAGCCTGCATACCTTTTCGAAGCACTACCAAGTGCATGCTCATGCTTCGGCAGATGCGAGCTTGGGCAGACGCATCCTTCAGGCGGCTGTCGCCCACTTGTGAAGTTAGGCTCCGCCTACTTCTTAGTTTTTTCTGTTTATTCCCACCCAGGGACAGCTTTGGAACGTCCCATGGTCTGGGTCTCCCAAAGGAACGATAAAGAAAAAGAGAATTTTGTTACTTACCGTAAATTCTTTTTCTTATAGTTCCGTAATGGGAGACCCAGCTCCCTCCCTGTTGCCTGTTGGCAATTTTCTTGTTCCGTGTGTTATCACCGGCTGTTGTCGTGGACAGAGTCTCCGGTTGTTCCGGTTCTTACTCGGTTCTACTTGTGGGTGGCTATTCTCCTTCAGCTTTTGCACTAAACTGGCTAGGACTGGCTACCAGGGGGTGTATAAGCTCAGAGGGAGGAGCTACACTTTTAGGTGTAGTACTTTGTGTGTCCTCCGGAGGCAGAAGCTAAACACCCATGGTCTGGGTCTCCCAATACGGAACTATAAGAAAAAGAATTTACGGTAAGTAACAAAATTCTCTTTATGTCCTTTACCACATATTGTGGCCCCATAAGATCATAAAACGTGGGGGGCGTTAGCGGTGGTGGAGCTGGGGTCACAGGAGGCAAGGGCGATGCTGGAGTAGGTGATTCTGCAGGCACTGCGGGCCGTGCTAGCTGTGTGGAGCAGGGCAGTGCGACGGGTGTCTAGATACTGTCGGCGGTGCGGGCTTCAAAGAAATGGCGTCTGGAGTCGGTGCATGCACTGATTTGTGCTTTGGGCTCAATGACAAGCAAAGATCTAATTTTCCACCTCCTGGTAAAGCTACATTGATAATAAGACACACCCCTCTTCTTCAGCGCTCTATTGGGAGACCCAGACGATTGGGGGTATAGCTACTGCCCTCCGGAGGCCACACAAAGCACTACACTAAAAAGTGCAAGGCCCCTCCCCTTCTGGCTATACCCCCCCGTGGTATCACGGGTTCTCCAGTTTTCAAGCTTTGTGCGAAGGAGGTCAGACATCCATGCATAGCTCCACAGATTTTAGTCAGCAGTAGCTGCTGACTATTTCGGATGGAAGAAAAGAGGGCCCATATAGGGCCCCCAGCATGCTCCCTTCTCACCCGTTGATGGTGTTGTAAGGTTGAGGTACCTATTGCTGGTACGGAGGCTGGAGCCCACATGCTGCTTTCCTTCCACATCCCCCTGGGGGGCTCTGAGGAAGTGGGATCCTACCGGCCTCAAAGCTCTGACGCCGGGCTCCATCCACAGACCCATTTGAACCTGCTGGATACGGAGCTGGAGTACCGTTCAGGGACAGGGCCCTGCACCATTACAGGTACTCTGTGTCCCCGGTCACACGGACACAGCACACTCCAGACTTGCTGGGTGTGCTAGTGCGCCGGGGACAGTAATGGGTTACAGTCACTGCAGCTTTGCTGAGTGACTTTGTGTTTTGGGAACTACCGCGCCGGACGCTCCGGGAGCGGCGGCGCGGCTGGGACTTGTAGTTCGCCGGGGACTGGGCGCCGACCGCGCTTTTACGGCGGCGGCGCTTATAAATCCAGTCCCCGGCTTCTGCGGCCTAGTGCCGCTTCGTTCCCGCCCCCTCCCTGTCACTCAGGGAAGGGGACAGGCGCTGAGCAATCAGCAGCGCCGAGGGCTGGAGCCTTATTTACATGCTCCAGCCCTCTCACTGCACACTGTCGGACGCCGGATTCCCGCTCTGCCTTGGGGCACGCCCACGGCCCGCCCCTCCTCACACGAGCTGGGGAAGAAGCCGGCAGCCATTACTGCAGTCCGAGCTCGGACTTTCGGCAACCAGGCAGGACGGTGGCGGCCATACACCCGCTTATAGGCGGGCGGTAAGCGGCACACATAGTGCTGACCACAATATATATGCAGTGTGTACATGTGTTGTTTTTAACTGCATAGGTCGCTATATGCCAGCTTGGGGAGCGACACATCAGCAGCAGGAAAGCAGGTGTGCTAAGGCACAGGCTTTCTAGGCTGCTTGTATTGCACGACTGAGGTGTTCATTTGTGTTTATGCTTATATGCTATACATTGCACTGTACAGTCGCTAGTCTTAGCTATATTCTCCTGGAATGGCTAGACTACAGCAGCAGAAAACCAAGGGTGCTGGGGCACAGGTTTTTTTCTATGCTGCTTGTATTGCATGGGCTGCAGTGTGCATTTGTACTTGTGCTTGTATGCTATACATTGCACTGTATGGTCACTCTTCTGGGCTATATTCCCCTGGATGACCAGTCTACAGCAGCAGAAGAGCTGGGGTGCCAGGGCACAGGCTTCTATGCTGCTTGTATTGCATGTGCTGCAGTGTTCTTTTGTACTTGTGCTTGTATGCTATACATTGCACTGTAGGGTCACTCTTCTGGGCTATATTCCCCTAGATGACTAGTATACAGCAGCAGAAGAGCAGGGGTGCCAGGGCACAGGCTTCTATGCTGCTTGTATTGCTTGTGCTGCAGTGGTCATTTGTACTTTATGCCTGTATGCTATACATTGCACTGTACGGTCACCAATCTTGGCTATATACTTTTAGATAGCTAGTCGGCAGCGGCAAAAAAGCAACACAGATTTTCAGTGCTGTTTTTACTACATGGGATGCTGTTCATGACACCGTCCCATTGTGTGCCTGCTCCCCTGTAGCACGTCGTCTGCCGGGGTCTCTAGCACTTCGTCTGCCGGGGTCTCTACTAGTCGTGGCCAAAGAAACCACCTGTCAACCCTGTCCATGGACAGGGACGGAGTAGTCATAATATAGAGACTTGCAGTCCAGACAGGCCATGGGCAATCTACTTGACCAAAAGGCAGCTCTTCAGGGCTTTGATCCTGACATCGCTCTCAATCCGGATACACCGGGTGGTAACGCCATACGGAATGATCCTATACCGTCCATCAATGGAAGGTTGGATCTTTCTCCCTCAGCTCCCCCAGTGGAGATAGGAGACGAACAGGAGAAGTCCTTTTTCAGTATCTCACACAGATATTGAGTATTTTTCTGGCCACGCTGACTTCAGAGAAGCAGTCCAGGAACACCACGCTTACCAGATAAGCGTCTTCTCCAAACGTTTTTTAGGATACACGTTATCCCTTTTCCCCTGACGTGGTCAGCGCTGGACCCAGGGTCCAAAGGTGGATTCTCCAATCTCCAGGCTTGCATCTAGAGCCATAGTTGCACTGGAGATGGGGCTTCACTTAAAGATGCCATTCACAGACAGATGGACTCTGGTTGAAATCTGTCTAGGAAGCTATCGGCGTGTCGGTTGCTCCGGCATCCACAGCCGTATAGGCAACCTAACCTTTTCAGCTGTTCTTGCGCAGCTGGCCTTGAGCACAGGGACATCTGTACCGCAGAGGCGTCCGTAACCCCGCAATGTCTGCACTGCGACTTACCCTGTTTATACTGTCCTAAAAGTACAGTCGAGGTTTCGGTCCTTCCCAAGCTCCGGCAGGTCCCAATTGTCCTCGTGCAAAAGGGCTACAAAACCTCAGACGGGCTCAGATTCCGGCCGGGCTCAATCACGCCCAAGGAAGGCAGTCGGAGGAACCGCTACCAAGGCGGCCTCCTCAGGACTCTCAGCTCTCTCTCTCTCTCTCTCCGCATCCGCGGTTGATGGCAGACTCCCCCGCCTTTGGCGACGTTTAGCTGCCACAGGTCACAGACCGGTGGGTGACGAACATTGTGCTCACGTGCACAGGACAGTGTTCTGTTCTCGTCCTCCGACTCCATTCTTCAGAACGGCCCCACCCCCCACCGAGCAGATGCCCTGCTGCAGGCGGTGGACGCTCTAAGAGCAGAAGGAGTGGTGATCCCTGTCCCCCCTCAGGAACGAGGGCGAGGGTTTGTACTCCAATCTCTTTGTGGCTCCAAAAAAGGACGGTTCCTTCCGTCCTGTTTGGTCCTGAAACTGCTCAACGAGCATGCGAACGCCAGGCGGTTCCGGATGGGATCCCTCCGATCCGTCATTGCCTCAATGTCTCGAGGAGACTTCCTTGCCTCAACAGACATCAAAGATGACTATCTCCACGTGCCAATTGCTACGGAACACCAACGTTTTCTACGTTTTGTGATAGGAGACGAACATCTTCAGTTCGTAGCTCTGCCATTCAGTCTGGCGACAGCCCTACGGGTGTTCACCAAGGTCATGGCAGCAGTGGTAGCAGTCTTGCACTCTCAGGGACACCCGGTGATCCCGTACTTGGACGATCTACTCGTCAAAGCACCCTCCCTCGAGGCATGCCAACGCAGCCTGAATGTTACGCTGGAGACTCTCCAGACTTTCGGGTGGATCATCAATTTGGCAAGGTCAAATCTGTCTCCGACTCAATCACTAACGTATCTCGGCATGGAGTTTCATACTCTATCAGCAATAGTGAAGCTTCCGCTGAACAAGCAGCGTTCACTGCAGACAGAGGTGCAGTCTCTCCTTCAAGGCCAGTCGCACCCCTTAAGGCGTCTCATACACTTCCTAAGGAAGATGGTGGCAGCCATCGAGGCAGTTCCCTTGCGCATTTTCATCTGCGCCAACTGCAATGGGACATTCTCCGCCAATGGAACGGGCAGTCAACCTCCCTGGACAGGAAAGTCTCCCTTTCCCAGACGGCCGAGGACTATCTGCAATAGTGGCTTATTCCCACCTCATAGTGGTCACGACAGATACGAGTCTGTCAGGGTGGGGAGCAGTTTGTCTCCGCCACATGGCTCAGGGGACGTGGACTCAGCAGGAGTCCACCCTTCAGATCAATGTTCTGGAAATCGGGGCAGGGTATCTTACCCTACTAGCTTTCCAGAAGTGGCTAGAAAGAGAGCAGATCCGAATCCAGTCGGACATCTCCACAGCGGTGGCATACATCAACCACCAAGAAGGGACGCGCAGTCAGCAAGCCTTCCAGGAAGTCCGGCGAATCCTCATGTGGGTGGAGGACACAGCATCCACCATATCCGCAGTTCACATCCCGGGCGTAGAAAACTGGGAAGCAGACTTCCTCAGTCGCCAGGGTATGGACGCGGGGGAATGGTCCCTTCACCCGGACGTGTTTCAGGAAATCTGTTGCCACTGGGGGGTGCCAGACGTCGACCTAATGGCGTCTCGGCACACCAACAAGGTCCCGGCATTTCTGGCACGATCGCGCGATCACAGAGCTCTGGCGGCAGACGCCTTAGTGCAAGATTGGTCGCAGTTCCGGCTCACATATGTGTTTCCACCTCTGGCACTCTTGCCCAGAGGACTGCGCAAAAATCAGATCCGATTGCAGCCGCGTCATACTCGTCGCCCCGGACTGGCCGAGGAGATCGTGGTATCCGGATCTGTGGCATCTCACGGTCGGTCGACCGTGGTCACTGCCAGACCGACCAGACTTACTGTCCCAAGGGCCGTTTTTCCATCAGAATTCTGCGGCCCTGAACCTGACTGTGTGGCCATTGAGTCCTGGATCCTAGCGTCCGCGGGATTATCTCAAGGAGTCGTAGCCACAATGAGACAAGCTAGGAAGTCAACGTCTGCTAAGATCTACCACAGAACGTGGAAGATTTTCTTATCCTGGTGCTCTGCACAGAGAGTATCCCCTTGGCCATTTGCATTGCCCACCTTTCTTTCCTTCCTGCAATCGGGGTTGGAAAAGGGCTTGTCGCTCAGCTCCCTTAAAGGGCAAGTCTCGGCACTATCCGTGTTTTTTCAGAAGCGTCTAGCACGTCTTCCTAAGGTGCGCACGTTCCTGCAGGGGGTCTGTCATATTGTGCCCCCGTACAGGCGGCCGTTAGATCCATGGGATCTGAACAGGGTACTAGTTGCTCTCCAGATGCCGCCTTTCGAGCATCTGAAGGAAGTTTCCTTTTCTCGCCTGTCACAGAAAGTGGCGTTTCTTGTTGCGATCACATCGCTTCGGCGAGTGTCGGAGCTGGCAGCTCTGTCATCCAAGGCTCCCTTCCTGGTGTTCCACCAGGACAAGGTAGTGCTGCGCCCCATTCCGGAGTTTCTCCCTAAGGTCGTATCCTCGTTTCATCTTAATCAGGATATATCCTTGCCTTCCTTTTGTCCTCATCCGGTTCACCGGTATGAAAAGGACTTACGTTTGCTAGATCTGGTGAGAGCACTCAGAATCTACATTTCCCGCACGGCGCCCATGCGCCGTTCCGATGCATTTTTTGTCCTTGTCGCTGGTCCGCGCAAGGGGTTGCAGGCTTCTAAAGCCACCCTGGCTCGATGGATCAAAGAACCAATTCTAGAGGTCTACCGTTCTGCGGGGCTTCCGGTTCCTTCAGGGTTAAAAGCCCACTCAACCAGAGCCGTGGGTGCGTCCTGGGCATTACGACACCAGGCTTCGGCTCAACAAGTGTGCCAGGCAGCTACCTGGTCGAGTCTGCACACTTTCACCAAGCATTATCAGGTGCATACCTATGCTTCGGCGGATGCCAGCTTAGGTAGAAGAGTCCTGCAGGCGGCAGTGACACCCCCGTAGGGGAGGGCTGTTTTGCAGCTCTAACATGAGGTATCTCTTTACCCACCCAGGGACAGCTTTTGGACGTCCCAATCGTCTGGGTCTCCCAATAGAGCGCTGAAGAAGAAGGGAATTTTGTTACTTACCGTAAATTCCTTTTCTTCTAGCTCTTATTGGGAGACCCAGCACCCGCCCTGTTGTCCTTCGGGATTGTTTTGTTGTTTGCGGGTACACATGTTGTTCATGTTGAACGGTTTTTCAGTTCTCCGACGTTATTCGGAGTTAATTTGTTTAAACCAGTTATTGGCTTCCTCCTTCTTGCTTTGGCACTAAAACTGGAGAACCCGTGATACCACGGGGGGGTATAGCCAGAAGGGGAGGGGCCTTGCACTTTTTAGTGTAGTGCTTTGTGTGGCCTCCGGAGGGCAGTAGCTATACCCCCAATCGTCTGGGTCTCCCAATAAGAGCTAGAAGAAAAGGAATTTACGGTAAGTAACAAAATTCCCTTCATTTTCCTCCTAAATTTTTGGGAGGAAAGGTGCGTATTAAAAAATACAGTGTATTAGTGGAAATATTCCTGCTCCCTTATAACTCTGGTAACAGCGGTTTCATCTCTTTTAGTGCTGTTTATTTAGCGCCAGAGGAGGCAGAGACCGTAATAAAGAGTCTGTACCTTCTCTATGGGGAGGCTGGCTGTGTCTGACAGTCGGATCCCTGCAACTGCACAGTCGTGTCCTTCACTATGCGGTGATGTCCTAGATCACAGACTGCCCCGATGTTTATAATCTTTGGGTAACCCAGAAGTAGTTGAAAAATATTTTATTTAAATTGTTGTTTAGCTCTTCTTGCCCTTTTCTTACTAATTTTCTTTGTCTACTTTGTGTCTTGTTATTACAGTCCTTGAACATTTTCCGAAGCAAGAAAGGTTCTGCCTCTCCTTCAAGAAGCAGAAGTAGAAGCCGAAGCAGAACAAGGTCTCGTTCTCCGGCACGTACCCCAAAGCTGTCCCAGAAGTCGTCCCCGAAGTCGTCCCCGGCCATCAGAGAGAGTCTGAAGGGGAATTATTTGAAAGTTCACCTAACTCCATTGGTAAATTACTTTTTTTTTTTTTTCTTGCTGTTTTGCTTTGCATATATAATTGACATTTGATGATATATCCGATTGGCCAAGATTGAATAATATAAACTTCAATCAGATATGATTGTTCATGTATTTTGGCAGCAAAAAAAAAATCTGTAGGCTTCTTGCTATAAAGTCATTAGACTTGTATGTTGTATAAGTTCCTGATTGTATATAGTTGATGACTAAGGGTACCTTCACACTTTAGCGATGCAGCAGCGATCCGACCAGCGATCTGACCTGGTCAGGATCGCTGCTGCATCGCTACATGGTCGCTGGTGAGCTGTCAAACAGGCAGATCTCACCAGCGACCAGTGACCAGCACCCAGCCAGCAGCGACGTGCAAGCGACGCTGCGCTTGCACGGAGCCGGCGTCTGGAAGCTGCGGACACTGGTAACTAAGGTAAACATCGAGTATGGTTACCCGATGTTTACATTAGTTACCAGCGCACACCGCTTAGCTGTGTGTGCAGGGAGCCGCGCACACTGAGCGCTGGCTCCTTGCTCTCCTAGCTACAGTACACATCGGGTTAATTAACCCGATGTGTAATGCAGCTACATGTGCAGGGAGCCGCGCACACTGCTTAGCGCTGGCTCCTTGCTCTCCTAGCTACAGTACACATCGGGTTAATTAACCCGATGTGTCCTGCAGCTACATGTGCAGAGAGCCGGAGCCGGCAGCACAGGCAGCGTGAGAGCGGCGGAGGCTGGTAACTAAGGTAATTATCGGGTAAGCACCTTGGTTACCCGATGTTTACCTTGGTTACAGCTTACCGCAGCTGCCAGATGCCGGCTCCTGCTCCCTGCTCTCTTCATTTGTCGCTCTCTCACTGTCACACACAGCGATCTGTGTGTCACAGTGGGAGAGCGCCTTTGAAGAAAATGAACCAGGGCTGTGTGTAACGAGCAGCGATCTCGCAGCAGGGGCCAGATCGCTGCTCAGTGTCACACACAGCGAGATCGCTAATGAGGTCACTGCTGCGTCACAAAAACCGTGACTCGGCAGCGAGCTCGCTGTGTGTGAAGCACCCCTAACTTGCAAGTCGTCTCCAAGAGTCCTTGGAGAGTTTTGTTTATTTTACAAGTCCATAGTGTTCAACCGGAATCAACCATCACAGTATCATTTGGGTGAGGGTTCCTTATGGTGGTGTCACACACAGCGACAACGACATCGCTGCTAAGTCGCCATTTTCTGTGACGTAGCAGCGACCTCAACAGCGACGTCGGTGTGTGTGACACATAACAACGATCAGACCCCTGCTGCGAGATCGCTGCTCGCTCTTGAATACTCCAGGTCATTTTTTGATCGCTGCTATCCCGCTGCGCCACATGCATCCTTGTGATTGACACCGCAGCAGCGACGGTCGTGACGACGCTGAAGGCAGTGACGTAGGACTGAAGGCAGGACAAGGTCGTGTTTTTGCGGTGTATTTTACAACGCCCCCACGACTCCGATTGGTGGTCACAACAGCGTTCCGATTGGGTAACTTGCTGAAGGAGTTACAGTGATTTCATTCTTTAAGTTCCATTCTTTGTTCCACGTAGTACAGTCTGTCTGGTGTCGCTAGTGTGTCGTTCTTTGGGTGACCGTGCCAAACAAAGGAAGACACAATCAGGCGCCGCTGTAGTGATCACCAATCAGAACAGAGGGGCGTGAAAAAGGCAACACAAAGGCGCTGTAGCGATCACCAATCGGAAGAGGGCGTGTAAAGAGGCAACGCAAAACATGTCTAGGGGTAAACACCACGCCTCTATCAAGGTCTGAGTCGTCGCATAGCGACGCGTGTGACACGTCCCAACGACCGTCGAGGTCGCTATGATCGCTGCTCCGTTGCTGCTTAAAATTACATGTTTGACAGCTAATTAGCGATCATGTAAGGTCGCTGTTACATGTCAGGAAATGGTGACGTAACAGCGACGTCGCTGTTGTTGTGTGTGTGAACCCAGCATTAGTCTCAATGGTCGCACAGTAAAGAATTTTCATCTGCGATGATGGAGAATCCTTTTTCTCTTGACGTAGAGGATGCCCCCATTATGGAGCAAGTCTGTCTGTTGGTGCTGTCTCTGCAATTGCAAACTTTTTATAACACATATACATGTTTCTTCTTTAGAAGTTGGAAGACTATAATATTGCAACAAGAAATGGCGACCATATTGAAGCAAGACACATCCAGCTCCATGAAGAGTCGCCAGTCATTGAGGCAGAGGAAGAGGTAAGATTTTATAGCCCAGGGAGTGTATTCCTTATTTACACTGCTGGACATGTATGAAAGCTTAGTGATTGTTCACACACGTACTTGAGCGGAGTCCAGCCGCGTATAATGTTCATTCATAGACTTTTTAACAACCCTCCAGTCACTAGTCGTGTTGCAGATTTTAATGAAGAAGTGAATGCAGATTTTCTGTACAGGTTTAATCTATTGCACTGAATAAAAATTGCAATAAACGTCCTGATCAAATTCACATTTAACACGTTCAGCTTTTATCTCAGATTTGTAGAAATTTTTTTTTGCGCATTCTCTATATGTGTACACCCGACTTGTAAAGGGGTTGTCCAGGTTTGAAAGTGAAGCCTCGCATCACTGTGTGTGACTGTAGACTTGTGAATCGTGACGTCATACAGCGTGCGCTGTCATGATACCAGGGTGGATAAAAATCTTGATTTCTTTGTCGCTCTATTGGGAGACCCAGACAATTGGGTGTATAGGCTATGCCTCCGGAGGCCGCACAAAGTATTACACTAAAAGTGTAAAGCCCCTCCCCTTCTGCCTATACACCCCCCGTGCTCCCACGGGCTCCTCAGTTTTTTGCTTTGTGCGAAGGAGGTCAGACATGCACGCACAGCTCCAGAGAGTGGTCAGCAGCAGCTGCTGACCATGTCGGATGGAAGAAAAGAGGGCCCATATAGGGCCCCCAGCATGCTCCCTTCTCACCCCACTCTTGTCGGCGGTGTTGTAAGGTTGAGGTATCCATTGCGGGTACGGAGGCTGGAGCCCACATGCTGTTTTCCTTCCCCATCCCCCTCAGGGCTCTGGTGGAAGTGGGATCCTATCGGTCTCCAGGCACTGAGACCGTGCTTCATCCACAACTCCTGTGGAGCCTGCTGGATAGGAGCCGGGTATCGTTCAGGGACATGGCCCTGCTACTTGGAGGTACTCTGTATTCTGGTGGGGACCGCGCACAGCAACACTCCAGCTTTGCTGGGTGTGCTAGTGCACCGGGGACCGCGGCGCTGACCGGGTTAATATGTGCCATTACACACTCAGCGTTGCTGAGTGTGTTTATGTATAGGGACTGCCGCACTGACCGCCGCTGCCATGGAAACACTGCGGCGCGGCTGGGACTTTTAGTGCGCCGGGGACTTCCACGCCGGCCGCGCTTTTACGGCGGCCACGTTTATTACTAGAGTCCCCGGCTTTTTGCGGCCTAGTTTCCTTTCCTCCCACCCCCAGCCCTGACAGGCAGGGGAAGGGCGGGACGCTGCTCAGAACGAGCAGCACTGAGGGCTGGAGCATGCTTTGCATACTCCACCCCTCTCACTGTGCACAGTGCAGGCACCAGTTCCCGCACTTTCTGGGTCACGCCCACGGCTCCTTCCTCTCCTCAGGACGCATTCCTGTCAGCTCCTCGGACGCTGCAGAGGGGGACAAAGTCTGGGAGACCCAGGCAGGGACTCTGGTGGCCTCACAACCGCTTTAAGCGGGTGGTAAGCAGCACCTGTGGTGCTAGCCCCATTGTGCAGTAGTGTAACATTATATGTTTTTTTTACACTGTATAGTGCACAGTTGATTTCTGGCTATATACCCTATTGTGTTGCTCAAAGAGGATAATAGCATGGCGCCCACGAAAGGCAGGGGTGCCAAAACACAGGCTTATTATGTTGCCTGCGCCGCATATACGACCCCGCTACCGACAGGTTCCACTGACCCTCATTGTGTGCACTGTTCGGCCCCTGTGGCACTTACTCAGCCAGAGCCTCTGCTAGGGGGGGCCCAGGGGGAGCCACCTGCTAACACTGTTCAGGTGACAGGGACGGAGTTTGCAAAACTCTCTGAGACTATGGCTAAGATACTAGAAGCCTTGCAGTCCAGGCCGGTATCTCAGCACAGGGACTCTGTTGAATCTTTGTTCCCTGGCCCACCTCAGCTGGACCAACAATGTCCTCCCGGGGTATCTCATGGATCCCAAGCTGAGGGTTCTGACACAGACCCCAGCCCCAGACCGACTAAGCGAGCTCGCTTAGATTTTCCCTCGACATCATCATATTGTTCAGGGTCTCAGCGAGGGGAATCTCTAGTTGATGATGCGGAGACAGCTGATCAGGATTCTGATCCTGAGGCCGCTCTCAATCTTGATACTCCGGACGGGGACGCCATAGTGAACGACCTTATTGCGTCCATCAATCAAATGCTGGATATTTCTCCCTCAGCTCCTCCGGCGGAGGAGTCAGCTTCCCAGCAGGAGAAATTCCGTTTCAGGTTTCCCAAGCGTACACAGAGTATGTTTCTGGACCACTCTGATTTCAGAGAGGCAGTCCAGAATCACCATGCTTGTCCAGATAAGCGTTTTTCTAAGCGCCTTAAGGATACACGTTATCCTTTTCCCCCTGACGTGGTCAAAAGTTGGGCTCAGTGTCCCAAAGTGGATCCTCCAATCTCCAGACTGGCAGCTAGATCCATACTTGCAGTGGAAGATGGGGCTTCACTCAAAGATGCCACTGACAGGCAGATGGAGCTCTGGTTGAAATCCATCTATGAAGCTATCGGCGCTTCTTTTGCCCCAGCGTTCGCAGCCGTATGGGTGCTACAAGCTATCTCAGCAGGTCAAGCGCAAATTGACGCAGCCACACGCACGTCCGCGCCACAGGTGGCGTCCATAACCACTCAGACGTCGGCATTTGCGTCTTACGCTATTAATGCTGTCCTGGACTCTGCGAGCCGTACGGCGGTTGCAGCCGCCAATTCGGTGGTACTCCGCAGGGCCTTGTGGCTACGGGAATGGAAGGCAGATTCTGTTTCCAAAAAGCGCTTAACCAGTTTGCCAATTTCTGGCGACCGATTGTTTGGCGAGCGTTTGGATGAAATCATCAAACAATCCAAGGGAAAGGATACATCCTTACCCCAGCCCAAACCGAACATACCCCAACAGAGGAAGGGGCAGTCGAGGTTTCGGTCCTTTCGGGGCGCGGGCAGGTCCCAATTCTCCTCGTCCAAAAGGCCTCAGAAAGATCAAAGGAACTCTGATGCATGGCGGTCTAAGTCACGTCCTAAAAAGACCACCGGAGGTGCCGCTACCAAAGCGGCTTCCTCATGACTTTCGGCATCCTCACTCCGCATCCTCGGTCGGTGGCAGGCTCTCCCGCTTTTGCGACACCTGGCTGCCACGGGTAAAAGACCGTTGGGTGAGAGACATTCTGTCTCACGGTTACAAGATAGAGTTCACCTCTCGTCCCCCGACTCGATTCTTCAGGTCATCCCCGCCTCCCGAGCGAGCCGAGGCTCTTCTGCAGGCGCTGGGCATTCTGAAGGCAGAAGGAGTGGTGGTCCCTGTTCCTCTTCAGCAACAGGGCCACGGTTTTTACTCCAACTTGTTTGTGGTCCCAAAGAAGGACGGGTCTTTCCGACCTGTCCTGGACCTTAAACTTCTCAACAAACACGTAAAGACCAGGCGGTTCCGGATGGAATCCCTCCGCTCCGTCATCGCCTCAATGTCCCAGGGAGATTTCCTTGCATCGATCGATATCAAAGATGCTTATCTTCACGTACCGATTGCTCCAGAGCACCAGCGCTTCTTGCGCTTCGCCATAGGAAACGAACACCTGCAGTTCGTGGCACTGCCGTTCGGCCTGGCAACAGCCCCACGGGTTTTCACCAAGGTTATGGCTACTGTAGTAGCGGTCCTCCACTCTCAGGGTCACTCGGTGATCCCGTACTTGGACGATCTGTTGATCAAGGCACCCTCTCTAGAGGCATGCCAACACAGCCTCGACGCTACCCTGGAGACTCTCCAGAGTTTCGGGTGGATCATCAATTTTCCAAAGTCAAATCTGACACCGGCCCAATCGCTGACATACCTTGGCATGGAGTTTCATACCCTCTCAGCGATGGTGAAGCTTCCGCTGATCAAGCAGCGGTCACTACAGACAGGGGTACAATCTCTCCTTCAAGGTCGGTCACACACCTTGAGGCGCCTCATGCACTTCCTGGGGAAGATGGTGGCAGCAATGGAGGCAGTTCCTTTCGCGCAGTTTCACCTGCGTCCTCTTCAATGGGACATCCTACGCAAATGGGACAGGAAGCCGACGTCCCTCGACAGGAACGTCTCCCTCTCGCAGGCGACCAAAGCTTCCCTTCGGTGGTGGCTTCTTCCCACTTCATTATCGAAAGGGAAATCCTTCCTACCCCCATCCTGGGAGGTGGTCACGACGGACGCGAGTCTGTCAGGGTGGGGAGCGGTTTTTCTCCACCACAGGGCTCAGGGTACGTGGACCCAGCAAGAGTCCTCGCTTCAGATCAATGTTCTGGAAATACGGGCAGTGTATCTTGCCCTGAAAGCGTTCCAGCAGTGGCTGGAAGGCAAGCAGATCAGAATTCAGTCGGACAATTCCACAGCGGTGGCATACATCAACCACCAAGGCGGAACACGCAATCGGCAAGCCTTCCAGGAAGTCCGGCGGATTTTGATGTGGGTGGAAGCCACGGCCTCCACCATCTCTGCAGTTCACATTCCAGGCGTGGAAAACTGGGAAGCAGATTATCTCAGTCGCCAGGGCATGGACGCAGGGGAATGGTCCCTTCACCCGGACGTGTTTCAGGAGATCTGTTGCCGCTGGGGGGTGCCGGACGTCGACCTCATGGCGTCCCGGCACAACAACAAGGTACCGGCGTTCATGGCACGGTCTCAAGATCCCAGAGCTCTGGCGGCAGACGCCTTAGTTCAGGATTGGTCACAGTTTCAGCTCCCTTATGTGTTTCCTCCGCTGGCACTGTTGCCCAGAGTGTTACGCAAGATCAGGGCCGACTGCCGCCGCGTCATCCTCGTCGCTCCAGACTGGCCGAGGCGGTCGTGGTACCCGGATCTGTGGCATCTCACGGTCGGCCAACCGTGGGCACTACCAGACCGACCAGACTTGCTATCTCAAGGGCCGTTTTTCCATCTGAATTCTGCGGCCCTCAACCTGATTGTGTGGCCATTGAGTCCTGGATCCTAGCGTCTTCAGGGTTATCTCAAGACGTCATTGCCACTATGAGACAAGCTAGGAAACCAACGTCCGCCAAGATCTACCACAGGACGTGGAAAATTTTCCTGTCGTGGTGCTCTGCTCAGGGTTTTTCTCCCTGGCCATTTGCCTTGCCCACTTTTCTGTCCTTCCTTCAATCTGGACTGGAAAAGGGTTTGTCGCTCGGCTCCCTTAAGGGACAAGTCTCAGCGCTCTCTGTGTTTTTCCAGAAGCGCCTAGCCAGACTTCCACAGGTACGCACGTTCCTGCAGGGGGTTTGTCACATCGTTCCTTACAAGCGGCCGTTAGAACCCTGGGATCTGAACAGGGTGCTGATGGTTCTTCAGAAACCACCATTCGAGCCAATGAGGGATATTTCTCTCTCACGCCTTTCGCAGAAAGTGGTTTTTCTAGTAGCAGTCACTTCACTTCGGAGAGTGTCTGAGCTAGCAGCGCTGTCATGCAAAGCCCCTTTCCTGGTGTTTCACCAGGACAAGGTGGTTCTGCGTCCGGTTCCGGAATTTCTCCCTAAGGTGGTATCCCCCTTTCATCTCAATCAGGATATCTCCTTACCTTCTTTTTGTCCTCATCCAGTTCACCAATGTGAAAAGGATTTGCACTTGTTAGATCTGGTGAGAGCACTCAGATTCTACATTTCTCGTACGGCGCCCCTGCGCCGCTCGGATGCACTCTTTGTCCTTGTCGCTGGCCAGCGTAAAGGGTCACAGGCTTCCAAATCAACCCTGGCTCGGTGGATCAAGGAACCAATTCTCGAAGCTTACCGTTCGGCTGGGCTTCCGGTTCCCTCAGGGCTGAAGGCCCATTCTACCAGAGCCGTGGGCGCGTCCTGGGCTTTGAGGCACCAGGCTACGGCTCAGCAGGTGTGTCAGGCGGCTACCTGGTCGAGCCTGCACACTTTCACGAAGCACTATCAGGTGCATACCTATGCTTCGGCGGATGCCAGCCTAGGTAGACGAGTCCTTCAGGCGGCGGTTGCCCACCTGTAGGAAGAGGCCGTTTTACGGCTCTCTTACGAGGTATTATTTTACCCACCCAGGGACTGCTTTTGGACGTCCCAATTGTCTGGGTCTCCCAATAGATCGACAAAGAAGGGAATTTTGTTTACTTACCGTAAATTCCTTTTCTTCTAGCTCTAATTGGGAGACCCAGCACCCGCCCCTGTTTTTTTGTGTACACATGTTGTTCATGTTGAATGGTTTCAGTTCTCCGATATTCCTTCGGATTGAAGTTACTTTAAACCAGTTTTTAATTCTTTTTCCTCCTTCTTGCTTTTGCACCAAAACTGAGGAGCCCGTGGGAGCACGGGGGGTGTATAGGCAGAAGGGGAGGGGCTTAACACTTTTAAGTGTAATACTTTGTGCGGCCTCCGGAGGCATAGCCTATACACCCCAATTGTCTGGGTCTCCCAATTGGAGCTAGAAGAAAAGGAATTTACGGTAAGTAAACAAAATTCCCTTCTTTGACCAGTTGTTAATAAACAGTTCCAAGCAGTCAGCCAAGGTATTCCATCTAACATCTTGTGGTAGAACCAACTTCAGTCCTCCCATTTCCTTGTAGGTTGCATGTGCAAAATGATTATTGCGGAAATATTTAACAATTTCTACAACATGTTCCTTGACACCCAAAATATGCAGGTCTTTTGCCAAAAGATGCAACAAATGGGAAGAACAACCGTATGTAATGACATTTCTTTGTCGCTCCATTGGGAGACCCAGACAATTGGGTGTATAGGCTATGCCTCCGGAGGCCGCACAAAGTATTACACTAAAAGTGTAAAGCCCCTCCCCTTCTGCCTATACACCCCCCGTGCTCCCACGGGCTCCTCAGTTTTCTGCTTTGTGCGAAGGAGGTCAGACATGCACGCACAGCTCCACAGCTTAGTCAGCAGCAGCTGCTGACTATGTCGGATGGAAGAAAAGAGGGCCCATAACAGGGCCCCCAGCATGCTCCCTTCTCACCCCACTCTTGTCGGCGGTGTTGTTAAGGTTGAGGTATCCATTGCGGGTACGGAGGCTGGAGCCCACATGCTGTTTTCCTTCCCCATCCCCTTTAGGGCTCTGGGTGAAGTGGGATCCTATCGGTCTCCAGGCACTGAGACCGTGCTCCATCCACAGCTCCTGAGGACTCTGCTGGATAGGAGCCGAGTATCGTTCAGGGACATGGCCCTGCTACTTTGAGGTACTCTGTGTCCCCGTGGGGACCGCGCACAGCAACACTCCAGCATTGCTGGGTGTGCTAGTGCACCGGGGACCGCGGCGCTGACTGCGTTTGTGCCATTACACACTGCAGCGTCGCTGAGTGTGTTAGTGTATGGGGACTGCCGCGCTGACCGCCGCTGCCATTGTTATCACTGCGGCGCGGCTGGGACTGTTAGTGCGCCGGGGACTTCCGCGCCGACCGCGCTTATACGGCGGCCGCGCTTATAACTCGAGTCCCCGGCTTTTGCGGCCTAGTCTCTTTTTCTTCGGCGCTCTATTGGGAGACCCAGACGATTGGGTGTATAGCACTGCCTCCGGAGGCCACACAAAGCAATTACACTAAAAAGTGTAAGGCCCCTCCCCTTCTGGCTATACACCCCCAGTGGGATCACTGGCTCACCAGTTTTCTGCTTTGTGCGAAGGAGGTCAGACATCCACGCATAGCTCCACTGTTTAGTCAGCAGTAGCTGCTGACTATATCGGATGGAAGAAAAGAGGGCCCATACTAGGGCCCCCAGCATGCTCCCTTCTCACCCCACTTGCGGTTTGTAAGGTTGAGGTACCCATTGCGGGTACGGAGGCTGGAGCCCACATGCTGTTTTCCTTCCCCATCCCCCTGAGGGGCTCTGAGGAAGTGGGATCTTACCGGCCACCAAGCCCTGAGGCCGGGCTCCATCCACAGACCCATAGAACCTGCTGGATGCGGAGCGGGAGTGCCGTTCAGGGACAAGGCCCTGCAACTTTCAGGTACTCTGTGTCCCCGTATGGCAGGCCACGCACACTCCAGGCTTGCTGGGTGTGCTAGTGCGCCGGGGACTGTAGCGCTGTGCGCTGGGCTTATAGTCCCCGCAGATTTCTGGGGGACTTTATGTGTGTGGATCGCCGCGCCGACCGCCCCTGGAGCGGCGGCGCAGCTGCGACTTGTAGTGCGCCGGGGACGCGCCGACCGCGCTTTTACGGCGGCGGCGCTTCTAACTTTAGTCCCCGGCTTTCTGCGGCCTAGCTCCGCTTCGTTAACGCCCCCACCCTGTCAATCAGGGTAGGGGAGAGACGTTATTCAATCAGCAGCGCCGAGGGCTGGGGCACGATTTACATGCTCCAGCCCTCTCACTGAGCACAGTAGACACAGGCTTCGCGCTTTTTCTCTGTGCACGCCCTAGGCCCGCCCCCAGGCTTGCAGCTCCCCAGGACGCCGGCAGCCATTATACACATGCAGTCTGGCTGGAGAACACACGCAGGCTCTGGGGGACCCAGGCTAAGGGGTTCTGGCGACCACACACCCGCACTCAGCGGGCGGTAAGCAGCACATACGTGCAGCCCCTCTAGTGCCACAGTGTTATATTTGTCACTGTACATAGACACTGCTGTGTCTAGATATATTTAATACTGCACTGTAAGGTCGCTTCTTGGCTGTACACCCTATATTGCTTGAGGAGACAACAGCATGTCATCCGCAAAACGCAAGGGTGCCAAGGCACGGGCTGTATACACTACTTGTACAGCATGTGGGGCTAATCTACCAGCAGGCTCCAACGACTCTCATTGTGTGCAATGTTCAGTCCCAGTGGCACTTCGTCAGCCAGAGCCTACTGTGGTGGTAGCCCAGGCAGAGACGCCTGTGAACCCTGCCCCGGTGACGGGGACAGAATTTGCAGTCTTTGCTGATAAAATGTCTGTGACCATGACAAAAATCCTGGAAACCTTGCAGTCCAGGCCAGTTGCTCAGACCATAGACACTGCTGTGTCTATGTTCCCCGGTCCCCCTCAGTTGGAACTAATCCGTACTTCAAGGGGGTCCCAGGCATCACAGGCTGAGGGCTCTGACTCCGATGACAGTCCCAGCCCGCCTAAGCGAGCTCGCTGGGAGAGACCCTCCACGTCATCACGTGGATCAGGGTCTCAGCGAGAAGGGTCCCTATATGAGGGTTCAGAGGTGGGTGATCAGGAGTCTTGTCCTGACGCCGCACTCAATTTGGAAACGCCAGATGGTGACGCCATGGTAAATGACCTTATAGCGGCCATCAATAGGCTGTTGGATATTTCTCCCCCAGCCCCTTCTGCAGAGGAGGCAGCTGCACAGCAGGAGAAATTCCATTTCCTGTATCCCAAGCGTAAATTGAGTACTTTTCTGGACCACTCTGACTTCAGAGAATCCATCCAGAAACATAATACTTATCCGGACAAGCGTTTTTCTAAACGCCTTAAGGATACACGGTATCCTTTTCCCCCTGACGTGGTCAAACGCTGGACCCAGTGTCCAAAAGTGGACCCTCCAATATCCAGGCTTGCAGCTAGATCCATAGTTGCAGTGGAGGATGGGGCTTCACTTAAAGATGCCAATGACAGACAGATGGACCTTTGGTTGAAATCTGTCTATGAAGCTATCGGCGCGTCGTTTGCTCCAGCATTCGCGGCCGTGTGGGCGCTCCAAGCTATTTCAGCTGGTCTGGCACAGGTGGACTCTCTCATACGTCCAGCAGTGCCGCAAGTGGCGTCCCTAACTACGCAAATGTCTGCGTTTGCGACCTACGCTATCAATGCGGTACTGGACTCTACGAGCCGTACCTCAATGGCTTCTGCCAACTCTGTAGTTTTGCGCAGAGCCTTGTGGTTAAAGGAATGGAAAGCAGATTCTGCTTCTAAAAAATGTTTAACCAGCTTGCCATTATCTGGAGACAGACTGTTTGGTGAGCAATTGGCGGAAATCATCAAACAGTCCAAAGGTAAGGACTCCTCCTTACCCCAGCCCAGATCAAGCAAACCTCCACAGAGGAAGTGGCAGTCAAAGTTTCGGTCCTTTCGAGGCTCGGGCAAGCCCCAATTCTCCTCGTCCAAAGGGACTCAGAAAGAGCAAAGGAGCTCTGATTCATGGCGGGCTCACTCACGCCCCAAGAAAGCAACCGGAGGTACCGCTTCCAAGGCGGCTGCCTCATGACTTTCGGCCGCCTCCCTCCGCATCCTCGGTCGGTGGCAGGCTCTCCCGCTTTTGCGACATTTGGCTGCCACAGGTCAAAGACCGGTGGGTAACAGACATTTTGTCTCACGGGTACAGGATAGAGTTCAGTTCTCGTCCTCCGCCTCGGTTCTTCAGAACTTCCCCACATCCCGACCGAGCAGATGCCCTTCTGCAGGCGGTGAATTCTCTAAGAGCAGAAGGAGTGGTGGTCCCTGTTCCTATTCAGGAACGAGGTCTAGGTTTTTACTCCAATCTCTTTGTGGTGCCAAAAAAGGACGGCTCATTCCGTCCTGTTCTGGACCTAAAACTGCTCAACAAGCATGTCAACGCCAGGCGGTTCCGGATGGAATCCCTCCGCTCAGTCATTGCCTCAATGTCTCAAGGAGATTTCCTAGCATCAATAGACATCAAGGATGCTTATCTCCACGTGCCGATTGCTACAGAGCACCAACGCTTTCTACGCTTCGTGATAAGAGACGACCAGCTTCAGTTCGTAGCTCTGCCATTTGGTCTAGCGACAGCCCCACGGGTGTTCACCAAGATCATGGCGGCAGTGGTAGCAGTCTTGCACTCTCAGGGACACTCTGTGATCCCTTACTTGGACGATCTACTGATCAAGGCACCCTCTCAAGAGGCATGCCAACTCAGCTTGACTGTTGCACTGGAGACTCTCCAGACGTTCGGGTGGATCATCAACTTCTCAAAGTCAAATCTGTCACCGACCCAATCACTAACGTATCTTGGCATGGAGTTTCATACTCTCTCAGCGATAGTGAAGCTTCCGCTGGACAAGCAGAGGTCACTACAGACTGGGGTGCAGGCTCTCCTTCAAAGTCAGTCGCACTCCTTAAGACGCCTCATGCACTTCCTCGGGAAGATGGTGGCGGCAATGGAAGCGGTTCCGTTTGCGCAGTTTCATCTGCACCCACTTCAATGGGACATTCTCCGCCAATGGGACGGGAAGTCAACATCCCTGGACAGGAAAGTCTCCCTTTCCCAGACGGCCAAGGACTCTCTGCAGTGGTGGCTTCTTCCCACCTCATTATCACAGGGAAGATCCTTCCTACCCCCATCCTGGGCGGTGGTCACGACAGACGCGAGTCTGTCAGGGTGGGGAGCAGTATTTCTCCACCACAGGGCTCAGGGTATGTGGACCCAGCAGGAGTCCACCCTTCAGATCAATGTTCTGGAAATCAGAGCAGTGTATCTTGCCCTACTAGCCTTCCAGCAGTGGCTGGAAGGAAGGCAGATCCGAATTCAGTCGGACAACTCCACAGCGGTGGCATACATCAACCACCAAGGGGGGACACGCAGTCGGCAAGCCTTCCAGGAAGTCCAGCGGATTCTGATGTGGGTGGAAGCCACAGCCTCCACCATATCCGCAGTTCACATCCCCGGCGTAGAAAACTGGGAAGCAGACTTCCTCAGTCGCCAGGGCATGGACGCAGGGGAATGGTCCCTTCACCCAGACGTGTTTCAGGAAATCTGTCACCGCTGGGGGGTGCCGGACGTCGATCTAATGGCGTCACGGCACAACAACAAGGTCCCAACCTTCATGGCACGGTCTCGCGATCAAAGAGCGCTGGCGGCAGACGCCCTAGTGCAAGATTGGTCGCAGTTCCGGCTCCCTTATGTGTTTCCACCTCTGGCACTCTTGCCCAGAGTGCTACGCAAGATCAGATCCGATTGCAGCCGCGTCATACTTGTCGCCCCAGACTGGCCGAGGAGGGCGTGGTACCCGGATCTGTGGCAGCTCACGGTCGGCCAACCGTGGGCACTACCAGACCGACCAGACTTACTGTCCCAAGGGCCGTTTTTCCATCGGAATTCTGCGGCCCTGAACCTGACTGTGTGGCCATTGAGTCCTGGATCCTAGCGTCTTCAGGATTGTCCCAAGGGGTCGTTGCCACCATGAGACAGGCTAGGAAGCCCACGTCCGCTAAGTGTGTCTCCCTGGCCATTTGCATTGCCTACCTTTCTTTCTTTCCTGCAATCTGGGTTAGAAAAAGGTTTGTCGCTCGGCTCCCTTAAAGGTCAGGTCTCGGCGCTATCCGTCTTTTTTCAGAGGCGTTTGGCACGCCTTCCTAAGGTGCGCACGTTCCTACAGGGGGTTTGCCATATCGTACCCCCGTACAAGCGGCCGTTAGATCCATGGGATCTGAACAGGGTACTAGTTGCCCTCCAGAAGCCGCCCTTCGAGCCTCTGAGGGAGGTTTCACTTTCTAGGCTGTCACAGAAAGTGGCTTTTCTGGTAGCGATCACGTCTCTTCGGAGAGTGTCTGAGCTAGCAGCGCTGTCATCCAAGGCTCCCTTCCTGGTCTTCCACCAGGACAAGGTAGTGCTGCGCCCCATTCAGGAGTTTCTCCCGAAGGTGGTATCCTCTTTTCATCTTAATCAGGATATCTCTTTGCCTTCGTTTTGTCCTCATGCAGTTCATCGGTATGAGAAGGATTTACATTTGTTAGATCTGGTGAGAGCACTCAGAATCTACATTTCCCGCACGGCGCCCTTGCGCCGTTCGGATACACTCTTTGTCCTTGTCGCTGGTAAGCGCAAAGGATCGCAGGCTTCTAAGGCCACCCTGGCTCGATGGATCAAAGAACCAATACTTGAAGCCTACCGTTCTGCTGGGCTTCCGGTTCCGTCAGGGCTGAAGGCCCATTCTACCAGAGCCGTGGGTGCATCCTGCGCATTACGACACCAGGCTACGGCTCAACAGGTGTGCCAGGCAGCTACCTGGTCGAGTCTGCACACTTTCACCAAACATTATCAGGTGCATACCTATGCTTCGGCGGACGCCAGCCTAGGTAGAAGAGTCCTGCAGGCGGCAGTTGCCTCCCCGTAGGGGAGGGCTGTCTTGCAGCTCTAACATGAGGTATTTCTTTACCCACCCAGGGACAGCTTTTGGACGTCCCAATCGTCTGGGTCTCCCAATAGAGCGCCGAAGAAGAAGGGAATTTTGTTACTTGCCGTAAATTCCTTTTCTTCTAGCTCTTATTGGGAGACCCAGCACCCGCCCTGTTGTCCTTCGGGATTTTTGGTTTGTTTGCGGGTACACATGTTGTTCATGTTGAACGGTTTTCAGTTCTCCGATGTTACTCGGAGTGAATTTGTTTAAACCAGTTATTGGCTTTCCTCCTTCTTGCTTTTGCACTAAAACTGGTGAGCCAGTGATCCCACTGGGGGTGTATAGCCAGAAGGGGAGGGGCCTTACACTTTTTAGTGTAATTGCTTTGTGTGGCCTCCGGAGGCAGTGCTATACACCCAATCGTCTGGGTCTCCCAATAAGAGCTAGAAGAAAAGGAATTTACGGTAAGTAACAAAATTCCCTTCTTCTTCCCGCCCCCAGCCCTGCCAGTCAGGTGAAGGGCGGGACGCTGTACAGGACGGCAGCACTGAGGGCTGGAGCATGCTTTGCATACTCCACCCCCCTCACTGTGCACAGTGGGGCACCAGTTCCCGCACTTTCTGGGTCACGCCCACGGCTCCCTCCTCTCCTCAGGACGCCGGCAGCCATTCCTGTCAGCTCCCCTGACGCTGCAGAGGGGAGACAAGCTCTGGGGGACCCAGGCAGGGATGCTGGTGGCCACACAACCGCTTTAAACGGGCGGTAAGCAGCACCTGAGGTGCTGGCCCCACTTGTGCAGAAGTGTAATTATAGATTATATGTTTATAGGCTATACTTTACACTGTATGGTGCACGGTTGATTTCTGGCTATATACCCTATTGTGTTGCTCAGGGGAGACAACAGCATGGCGCCCACAAGAGGCAGGGGTGCCAAAACACAGGCTTACTATGCTGCCTGCGCCGCATGTACGACCTCGCTACCGGCAGGTTCCACTGACCCTCATTGTGTGCACTGCTCGGCCCCTGTGGCACTTGCTCAGCCAGAGCCTCTGTTAAGGGGGGCCCAGGGGGAACCACCTGTTAACACTGTCCAGGTGACAGGGACGGAGTTTGCAGTTTTTACTGACAGACTTTCTGAGACTATGGCTAAGATTCTAGAAGCTTTGCAGTCCAGACCGGTATCTCAGACCATGGGCACTGTGGAATCATTGCCCCCTGGTTCCCCTCAGTTGGAACAACAATGTTCCCCCGGGGTGTCTCATAGATCCCAGGGTGAGGTCTCTGACACGGACCGCAGCCCCAGACCGCCTAAGCGAGCTCGCTGGGAAATCCCCTCGACCTCATCACATTGTTCAGGGTCTCAGAAGGAGGACTCTGTATGATGAAGCGGAGGTAGCTGATCAGGATTCTGATCCTGAGGCCGCTCTCAACCTTGATACTCCTGATGGTGACGCCATAGTGAATGATCTTATCGCGTCCATACATCAAATGTTGGATATTTCTCCCTCGGCTCCTCCAGTGGAGGAGTCAGCCTCTCAGCAGGAGAAATTCCGTTTCAGGTTCCCCAAGCGTACAACGAGTATGTTTCTGGATCACTCCGACTTCAGAGAGGCAGTCCAGAAACACCGAGTTTGTCCAGATAAGCGTTTTTCCAAGCGCCTTAAGGATACACGTTATCCCTTCCCCCCTGACGTGGTCAAGGGCTGGACTCAGTGTCCCAAGGTGGATCCTCCAATCTCCAGACTGGCGGCTAGATCCATAGTTGCAGTTGAAGATGGGGCTTCGCTCAAGGATGCCACTGACAGACAGATGGAGCTCTGGTTGAAATCCATCTATGAAGCTATCGGCGCGTCTTTTGCTCCAGCATTCGCAGCCGTATGGGCACTCCAAGCTATTGCAGCGGGTCAAGCGCAAATTGACGCACTCACACGTACGTCTGCGCCGCAAGTGGCGTCCATAACTTCTCAAACGTCGGCATTTGCGTCCTACGCTATTAATGCTGTCCTGGACTCTGCGAGCCGTACGGCGGTTGCAGCCGCCAATTCGGTGGCAATACGCAGGGCCTTGTGGCTACGGGAATGGAAGGCAGATTCGTCTTCCAAAAAGTGCTTAACCGGTTTGCCATTTTCTGGCGACCGTTTGTTTGGTGAGAGGCTGGATGAAATCATCAAACAATCCAAGGGAAAGGAAACATCCTTACCCCAGGCCAAACCAAAATTACCCCAACAGAGGAGGGGACAGTCGAGGTTTCGGTCCTTTCGGGGTGCGGGCAGGTCCCAATTCTCCTCGTACAAAAGGCCTCAGAAGGATCATAGGAACTCCGATCCATGGCGGTCTAAGTCACGCCCTAAAAAGACCGCCGGAGGTGCCGCTACCAAGGCGGCTTCCTCATGACTTACGGCCTCCTCACACCGCATCCTCGGTCGGTGGCAGGCTCTCCCGCTTTTCCGACATTTGGCTGCCACAGGTAAAAGACCGTTGGGTGAGAGACATTCTGTCTCACGGTTACAGGATAGAGTTCAGCTCTCGTCCTCCGACTCGATTTTTCAGAAGATCTCCGCCTCCCGAGCGAGCCGATGCTCTTCTGCAGGCGCTGGGCACTCTGAAGACAGAAGGAGTGGTGGTCCCTGTTCCTCTTCAGCAACAGGGTCACGGTTTTTACTCCAACCTGTTTGTGGTTCCAAAGAAGGACGGGTCTTTCCGTCCTGTCCTGGACCTAAAACTGCTCAACAAACACGTAAAGACCAGGCGGTTCCGGATGGAATCCCTCCGCTCCGTCATCGCCTCAATGTCCCAAGGAGATTTCCCTGCATCGATCGATATCAAAGATGCTTATCTCCACGTACCGATTGCTCCAGAGCATCAGCGCTTCCTGCGCTTCGCCATAGGAGGCGAACACCTTCAGTTCGTGGCACTGCCGTTCGGCCTGGCGACAGCCCCACGGGTTTTCACCAAGGTCATGGCTGCAGTAGTTGCGGTCCTCCACTCTCAGGGTCACTCGGTGATCCCTTACTTAGACGATCTGCTAGTCAAGGCTCCCTCTCAAGAGGCATGCCAGCACAGCCTCACCGCTACTCTGGAGACTCTCCAGAGTTTCGGGTGGATCATCAATTTTCCAAAGTCAAATCTGACACCGGCCCAATCGCTGACATATCTTGGCATGGAGTTTCATACCCTCTCAGCGATAGTGAAGCTTCCGCTGAACAAGCAGCGTTCACTACAGACGGGGGTGCAATCTCTCCTTCAAGGTCAGTCACACCCCTTGAGGCGCCTCATGCACTTCCTGGGGAAGATGGTGGCAGCAATGGAGGCAGTCCCTTTCGCGCAGTTTCACCTGCGTCCTCTTCAATGGGACATCCTACGCAAATGGGACAGGAAGCCGACGTCCCTCGACAGGAACGTCTCCCTCTCTCAGGCAACCAAAGCTTCCCTTCGGTGGTGGCTTCATCCCACTTCATTATCGAAGGGGAAATCCTTCCTACCCCCATCCTGGGCGGTGGTCACGACGGACGCGAGTCTGTCAGGGTGGGGAGCAGTTTTTCTCCACCACAGGGCTCAGGGTACGTGGACTCGGCAAGAGTCCTCACTTCAGATCAATGTTCTGGAGATCAGGGCAGTGTATCTAGCCCTAAAAGCGTTCCAGCAGTGGCTGGAAGGCAAGCAGATCCGAATTCAGTCGGACAACTCCACAGCGGTGGCTTACATCAACCACCAAGGAGGAACACGCAGTCGGCAAGCCTTCCAGGAAGTCCGGCGGATTTTGATGTGGGTGGAAGCCACGGCCTCCACCATCTCCGCAGTTCACATCCCGGGCGTGGAAAACTGGGAAGCAGATTTTCTCAGTCGCCAGGGCATGGACGCAGGGGAATGGTCCCTTCACCCGGACGTGTTTCAGGAGATCTGTTGCCGCTGGGGGATGCCGGACGTCGACCTAATGGCGTCCCGGCACAACAACAAGGTCACGGCATTCATGGCACGTTCTCACGATCACAGAGCTTTGGCGGCAGACGCCTTAGTTCAGGATTGGTCGCAGTTTCAACTCCCTTATGTGTTTCCTCCGCTGGCACTGTTGCCCAGAGTGTTACGCAAGATCAGGGCCGACTGCCGCCGCGCCATCCTCGTCGCTCCAGACTGGCCGAGGAGGTCGTGGTACCCGGATCTGTGGCATCTCACGGTCGGCCAACCGTGGGCACTACCAGACCGACCAGACTTGCTGTCTCAAGGGCCGTTTTTTCCATCTGAATTCTGCGGCCCTCAACCTGACTGTGTGGCCATTGAGTCCTGGATCTTAGCGTCTTCAGGATTATCTCAAGAGGTCATTACCACTATGAGACAGGCTAGGAAACCAACGTCCGCCAAGATCTACCACAGGACGTGGAAAATATTCCTGTCATGGTGCTCTGATCAGGGTTTTTCTCCCTGGCCATTTGCCTTGCCCACTTTTCTGTCCTTTCTTCAGTCCGGATTGGAAAAGGGTTTGTCGCTCGGCTCCCTTAAGGGACAAGTCTCTGCGCTCTCTGTGTTTTTTCAGAAGCGCTTGGCCAGACTTCCACAGGTACGCACGTTCCTGCAGGGGGGTTTGTCACATCGTCCCTCCTTACAAACGTCCGTTGGAACCCTGGGATCTGAACAGGGTGCTGATGGTTCTTCAGAAACCACCGTTCAAGCCAATGAGGGATATTTCTCTCGCACGCCTTTCGCAGAAAGTGGTTTTCCTAGTAGCAGTCACTTCTCTTCGGAGAGTGTCTGAGCTAGCGGCGTTGTCATGCAAAGCCCCTTTCCTGGTGTTTCACCAGGACAAGGTGGTTCTGCGTCCGGTTCCGGAATTTCTCCCTAAGGTGGTATCCCCTTTTCATCTCAATCAGGATATCTCCTTACCCTCTTTTTGCCCTCATCCAATTCACCAATGTGAAAAGGATTTGCACTTGTTAGATCTGGTGAGAGCACTCAGACTCTACATTTCTCGTACGGCGCCCCTGCGCCGCTCGTATGCACTCTTTGTCCTTGTCGCTGGCCAGCGTAAAGGGTCACAGGCTTCCAAATCAACCCTGGCTCGGTGGATCAAGGAACCAATTCTCGAAGCTTACCGTTCTGCTGGGCTTCCGGTTCCCTCAGGGCTGAAGGCCCATTCTACCAGAGCCGTGGGTGCGTCCTGGGCTTTGAGGCACCAGGCTACGGCTCAGCAGGTGTGTCAGGCGGCTACCTGGTCGAGCCTGCACACTTTCACGAAACACTATCAGGTGCATACCTATGCTTCGGCGGATGCCAGCCTAGGTAGGCGAGTCCTTCAGGCGGCGGTTGCCCACCTGTAGGACGGAGCCGTTACGGCTCTATTATGAGGTATTATTTACCCACCCAGGGACTGCTTTTGGACGTCCCAATTGTCTGGGTCTCCCAATGGAGCGACAAAGAAGAAGGGAATTTTGTTTACTTACCGTAAATTCCTTTTCTTCTAGCTCCAATTGGGAGACCCAGCACCCGCCCCTGTTTTTTTGTGTACACATGTTGTTCATGTTGAATGGTTTCAGTTCTCCGATATTCCTTCGGATTGAAGTTACTTTAAACCAGTTTATAATTCTTTTTCCTCCTTCTTGCTTTTGCACCAAAACTGAGGAGCCCGTGGGAGCACGGGGGGTGTATAGGCAGAAGGGGAGGGGCTTAACACTTTTGAGTGTAATACTTTGTGCGGCCTCCGGAGGCATAGCCTATACACCCAATTGTCTGGGTCTCCCAATTGGAGCTAGAAGAAAAGGAATTTACGGTAAGTAAACAAAATTCCCTTCTTGTGTCATCCTGTGCCAGTTCCGCTCGCATTTTTGCCACATTGCTTGCGTTATCAGTAACTAAGCTCCTTACTTTACATCCAAACTGTTCTTGGCATTGGTGAATTGAGTTCTTAGCAATTTCAAGTAAATATTCAGCAGTATGTGAATTTCCAGATGTCGATTGTGTCTGTAAGGTAAGTTTCACCATCTTCTGTTGTGACACAAGTGCAAATTATGGGGTCGTTGTGGATGTTGCTCCAACCATCCAAGCTCATGTTAACAACCTTGTCTTTCAAATATTTTGTACAAGCCGCTCTTTCTATGTCGTATACAGTCTGAAGATGTTTTCCTGAGATATCAAATCTACTTGGTGGTTTGTAGCCTGGTCTAATTCCTTCGATCATTTGTACAAACAATGGGTGCTCAACTAGTCGGAAAGAAGAATTGGTTGCAAATATGAATTTAGCAATTAATTCATCAAAATGTTCTTTCTGGCTCGTCGTAGTCTTTAAGATGAATTTTTCTACACTTTGTTGCACGCAAAGTTTTTTTTTTTGGGCTGCTTTGTTGAAGTTGTACCCAGATATTGATTGTCACGTGCAGCACAAGCCATATTTGACCCTGAAAGCACAGAAATTAAAAATCTAAATCGACTGCGTATTTGAAGAAATATAACGAAAAAATTGAAACAAACTTTTTGAACAATGTAATGGTCCTCGTCCTATAAGGGCTGTCTCAAAAGTTATGCTACTCAAGTTTTCCGGTGAGGTTGCTGTAATACTGGTAACTAATATCAGAGCTTCAGCAACTGAAAAAAATTATGTCACAAAAGTTTTAAAAATGTTTTTTTTTTAAAATGGTCAATTTGGCAGACTTCAAAAGTGAATTGCAGCCTACAATAAAAAAAAATAAGCGTATACACACTTTATTTTTACTTAAAGGACATGTGCACCTTTATTTTTTAAGGTGCAGCCAGTCACAGTGTGCACATGTCCTCCCCCCGCAGCTCTCTTACCTCCGATGTCAGCGCTGCGGGGATCCGTGGCTTCGTTCTGCCCGTCCGCGAGCGCGCCTCCATTCATTTCAATGGAGCGTGCGGCCCGCTGACGTCACGCCGCTGGATCACTGCGAGTAGGCCGCAACCGGAGGACGGGAGGTGGACGGTCAAAACGAAGCCACGGATCTCAGCGCTGCGGGGATCGGAGGTAAGAGCGCTGCGGGGGGGGGGGGACATGTGCACCTTAAAAAAATAAAGGTGCACATGTCCTTTTAGCATTACTTTTCTGTGAAATATTGCCTTAACATAAATTTAAATTCTATACTCCAGAACTACCAGTGCTAGAAATTTTTCTTGTCATAGACTTTAACCATCCCAGTAAAATGTCTGTTAAAAAAAATAGGTTGTAAATTAATTGCCAGACTTACCACTAGTACTAGGCTCCTGGTGCATAAGAAGCTGTGGGGGTTCATTGACATTAGTTGTATCACTATCAACATCTTCATTTCTTTGTCGCTCCATTGGGAGACCCAGACAATTGGGTGTATAGGCTATGCCTCCGGAGGCCGCACAAAGTATTACACTCAAAAGTGTTAAGCCCCTCCCCTTCTGCCTATACACCCCCCGTGCTCCCACAGGCTCCTCAGTTTTTTGCTTTGTGCGAAGGAGGTCAGACACGCACGCACAGCTCCACAGATTGGTCAGCAGCAGCTGCTGACCATGTCGGATGGAAGAAAAGTGGGCCCATATAGAGCCCCCAGCATGCTCCCTTCTCACCCCACTCTTGTCGGTGGTGTTGTAAGGTTGAGGTATCCATTGCGGGTACGGAGGCTGGAGCCCACATGCTGTTTTCCTTCCCCATCCCCCTCAGGGCTCTGGGTGAAGTGGGATCCTATCGGTCTCCAGGCACTGAGACCGTGCTTCATCCACAACTCCTGTGGAGCCTGCTGGATAGGAGCCGGGTATCGTTCAGGGACATGGCCCTGCTACTTGGAGGTACTCTGTATCCCTGTGGGGACAGCGCACAGCAACACTCCAGCTTTGCTGGGTGTGCTAGTGCACCGGGGACCACGGCGCTGACCGGGTTAATATGTGCCATTACACACTCAGCGTTGCTGAGTGTGTTTATGTATAGGGACTGCCGCACTGACCGCCGCGGCCATGGAAACACTGCGGCGCGGCTGGGACTTGTAGTGCGCTGGGGACTTTCACGCCGGCCGCGCTTTTACGGCGGCCGCGTTTATTACTAGAGTCCCCGGCTTTTTGCGGCCTAGTTTCCTTTCCTCCCGCCCACAGCCCTGACAGGCAGGGGAAGGGCGGGACGCTGCACAGAACGAGCAGCACTGAGGGCTGGAGCATGCTTTGCATACTCCACCCCTCTCACTGTGCACAGTGCGGGCACCAGTTCCCGCTCTTTCTGGGTCACGCCCACGGCTCCCTCCTCTCCTCAGGACGCCGGCAGCCATTCCTGTCAGCTCCTCGGACGCTGCAGAGGGGGACAAAGTCTGGGAGACCCAGGCAGGGACTCTGGTGGCCTCACAACCGCTTTAGGCGGGTGGTAAGCAGCACCTGTGGTGCTAGCCCCATTGTGCAGTAGTGTAACATTATATGTTTATGGTATATATGTTTTACACTGTATGGTGCACAGTTGATTTCTGGCTATATACCCTATTGTGTTACTCAGGGAAGATAATAGCATGGCGCCCACGAAAGGCAGGGGTGCCAAAACACAGGCTTATTATGTTGCCTGCGCCGCATGTACGACCCCGCTACCGGCAGGTTCCACTGACCCTCATTGTGTGCACTGTTCGGCCCCTGTGGCACTTACTCAGCCGGAGCCTCTGCTAAGAGGGGCCCAGGGGGAGCCACCTGCTAACACTGTTCAGGTGACGGGGACGGAGTTTGCAGTTTTTACTGACAGACTTTCTGAGACTATGGCTAAGATACTAGAAGCCTTGCAGTCCAGGCCGGTATCTCAGCACAGGGACTCTGTTGAATCTTTGTTCCCTGGCCCACCTCAGCTGGACCAACAATGTCCTCCCGGGGTATCTCATGGATCCCAGGCTGAGGGTTCTGACACAGACCCCAGCCCCAGACCGACTAAGCGAGCTCGCTTAGATTTTCCCTCGACATCATCATATTGTGCAGGGTCTCAGAGGGGGGAATCTCTGGTTGATGATGCGGAGACAGCTGATCAGGATTCTGATCCTGAGGCCGCTCTCAATCTTGATACTCCGGACGGGGACGCCATAGTGAACGACCTTATTGCGTCCATCAATCGTATGTTGGATATTTCTCCCTCAGCTCCTCCGGTGGAGGAGTCAGCTTCTCAGCAGGAGAAATTCCGTTTCAGGTTTCCCAAGCGTACACCGAGTATGTTTCTGGACCACTCTGATTTCAGAGAGGCAGTCCAGAATCACCATGCTTGTCCAGATAAGCGTTTTTCTAAGCGCCTTAAGGATACACGTTATCCTTTTCCCCCTGACGTGGTCAAAAGTTGGGCTCAGTGTCCCAAAGTGGATCCTCCAATCTCCAGACTGGCAGCTAGATCCATACTTGCAGTGGAAGATGGGGCTTCACTCAAAGATGCCACTGACAGGCAGATGGAACTCTGGTTGAAATCCATCTATGAAGCTATCGGCGCTTCTTTTGCCCCAGCGTTCGCAGCCGTATGGGTGCTACAAGCTATCTCAGCAGGTCAAGCGCAAATTGACGCAGCCACACGCACGTCCGCGCCACAGGTGGCGTCCATAACCACTCAGACGTCGGCATTTGCGTCTTACGCTATTAATGCTGTCCTGGACTCTGCGAGCCGTACGGCGGTTGCAGCCGCCAATTCGGTGGTACTCCGCAGGGCCTTGTGGCTACGGGAATGGAAGGCAGATTCTGTTTCCAAAAAGCGCTTAACCAGTTTGCCAATTTCTGGCGACCGATTGTTTGGCGAGCGTTTGGATGAAATCATCAAACAATCCAAGGGAAAGGATACATCCTTACCCCAGCCCAAACCGAACATACCCCAACAGAGGAAGGGGCAGTCGAGGTTTCGGTCCTTTCGGGGCGCGGGCAGGTCCCAATTCTCCTCGTCCAAAAGGCCTCAGAAAGATCAAAGGAACTCTGACGCATGGCGGTCTAAGTCACGTCCTAAAAAGGCCACCGGAGGTGCCGCTACCAAAGCGGCTTCCTCATGACTTTCGGCCTCCTCACTCCGCATCTTCGGTCGGTGGCAGGCTCTCCCGCTTTTGCGACGCCTGGCTGCCACGGGTAAAAGACCGTTGGGTGAGAGACATTCTGTCTCACGGTTACAAGATAGAGTTCACCTCTCGTCCCCCGACTCGATTCTTCAGGTCATCCCCGCCTCCCGAGCGAGCCGAGGCTCTTCTGCAGGCTCTGGGCATTCTGAAGGCAGAAGGAGTGGTGGTCCCTGTTCCTCTTCAGCAACAGGGCCACGGTTTTTACTCCAACTTGTTTGTGGTCCCAAAGAAGGACGGGTCTTTCCGTCCTGTCCTGGACCTGAAACTTCTCAACAAACACGTAACGACCAGGCGGTTCCGGATGGAATCCCTCCGCTCCGTCATCGCCTCAATGTCCCAAGGAGATTTCCTTGCATCGATCGATATCAAAGATGCTTATCTCCACGTACCGATTGCTCCAGAGCACCAGCGCTTCTTGCGCTTCGCCATAGAAAACGAACACCTGCAGTTCGTGGCACTGCCGTTCGGCCTGGCAACAGCCCCACGGGTTTTCACCAAGGTTATGGCTACTGTAGTAGCGGTCCTCCACTCTCAGGGTCACTCGGTGATCCCGTACTTGGACGATCTGTTGATCAAGGCACCCTCTCAAGAGGCATGCCAACACAGCCTCGACGCTACCCTGGAGACTCTCCAGAGTTTCGGGTGGATCATCAATTTTCCAAAGTCAAATCTGACACCGGCCCAATCACTCACATACCTTGGCATGGAGTTTCATACCCTCTCAGCGATAGTGAAGCTTCCACTGATCAAGCAGCGGTCACTACAGACAGGGGTACAATCTCTCCTTCAAGGTCGGTCACACACCTTGAGGCGCCTCATGCACTTCCTGGGGAAGATGGTGGCAGCAATGGAGGCAGTTCCTTTCGCGCAGTTTCACCTGCGTCCTCTTCAATGGGACATCCTACGCAAATGGGACAGGAAGCCGACGTCCCTCGACAGGAACGTCTCCCTCTCTCAGGCGACCAAAGCTTCCCTTCGGTGGTGGCTTCTTCCCACTTCATTATCAAAGGGGAAATCCTTCCTACCCCCATCCTGGGAGGTGGTCACGTCGGACGCGAGTCTGTCAGGGTGGGGAGCGGTTTTTCTCCACCACAGGGCTCAGGGTACGTGGACCCAGCAAGAGTCCTCGCTTCAGATCAATGTTCTGGAAATACGGGCAGTGTATCTTGCCCTGAAAGCGTTCCAGCAGTGGCTGGAAGGCAAGCAGATCAGAATTCAGTCGGACAATTCCACAGCGGTGGCATAAATCAACCACCAAGGCGGCACACGCAGTCGGCAAGCCTTCCAGGAAGTCCGGCGGATTTTGATGTGGGTGGAAGCCACGACCTCCACCATCTCTGCAGTTCACATTCCAGGCGTGGAAAACTGGGAAGCAGATTATCTCAGTCGCCAGGGCATGGACGCAGGGGAATGGTCCCTTCACCCGGACGTGTTTCAGGAGATCTGTTGCCGCTGGGGAGTGCCGGACGTCGACCTCATGGCGTCCCGGCACAACAACAAGGTACCGACGTTCATGGCACGGTCTCAAGATCCCAGAGCTCTGGCGGCAGACGCCTTAGTTCAGGATTGGTCGCAGTTTCAGCTCCCTTATGTGTTTCCTCCGCTGGCACTGTTGCCCAGAGTGTTACGCAAGATCAGGTCCGACTGCCGCCGCGTCATCCTCGTCGCTCCAGACTGGCCGAGGCGGTCGTGGTACCCGGATCTGTGGCATCTCACGGTCGGCCAACCGTGGGCACTACCAGACCGACCAGACTTGCTATCTCAAGGGCCGTTTTTCCATCTGAATTCTGCGGCCCTCAACCTGACTGTGTGGCCATTGAGTCCTGGATCCTAGCGTCTTCAGGGTTATCTCAAGACGTCGTTGCCACTATGAGACAGGCTAGGAAACCAACGTCCGCCAAGATCTACCACAGGACGTGGAAAATTTTCCTGTCGTGGTGCTCTGCTCAGGGTTTTTCTCCCTGGCCTTTTGCCTTGCCCACTTTTCTGTCCTTCCTTCAATCTGGACTGGAAAAGGGTTTGTCGCTCGGCTCCCTTAAGGGACAAGTCTCAGCGCTCTCTGTGTTTTTCCAGAAGCGCCTAGCCAGACTTCCACAGGTACGCACGTTCCTGCAGGGGGTTTGTCACATCGTTCCTCCTTACAAGCGGCCGTTAGAACCCTGGGATCTGAACAGGGTGCTGCTGGTTCTTCAGAAACCACCATTCGAGCCAATGAGAGATATTTCTCTCTCACGCCTTTCGCAGAAAGTGGTTTTTCTAGTAGCAGTCACTTCACTTCGGAGAGTGTCTGAGCTAGCAGCGCTGTCATGCAAAGCCCCTTTCCTGGTTTTTCACCAGGACAAGGTGGTTCTGCGTCCGGTTCCGGAATTTCTCCCTAAGGTGGTATCCCCCTTTCATCTCAATCAAGATATCTCCTTACCTTCTTTTTTGTCCTCATCCAGTTCACCAATGTGAAAAGGATTTGCACTTGTTAGATCTGGTGAGAGCACTCAGACTCTACATTTCTCGTACGGCGCCCCTGCGCCGCTCGGATGCACTCTGTCCTTGTCGCTGGCCAGCGTAAAGGGTCACAGGCTTCCAAATCAACCTTGGCTCGGTGGATCAAGGAGCCAATTCTCGAAGCCTACCGTTCGGCTGGGCTTCCGGTTCCCTCAGGGCTGAAGGCCCATTCTACCAGAGCCATGGGCGCGTCCTGGGCTTTGAGGCACCAGGCTACGGCTCAGCAGGTGTGTCAGGCGGCTACCTGGTCGAGCCTGCACACTTTCACGAAACACTATCAGGTGCATACCTATGCTTCGGCGGATGCCAGCCTAGGTAGACGAGTCCTTCAGGCGGCGGTTGCCCACCTGTAGGAAAGGGCCGTTTTACGGCTCTCTTACGAGGTATTATTTTACCCACCCAGGGACTGCTTTTGGACGTCCCAATTGTCTGGGTCTCCCAATGGAGCGACAAAGAAGAAGGGAATTTTGTTTACTTACCGTAAATTCCTTTTCTTCTAGCTCCAATTGGGAGACCCAGCGCCCGCCCCTGTTTTTTTGTGTACTTTTTTGTGTACACATGTTGTTCATGTTGAATGGTTTCAGTTCTCCGATATTCCTTCGGATTGAAGTTACTTTAAACCAGTTTATAATTCTTTTTCCTCCTTCTTGCTTTTGCACCAAAACTGAGGAGCCCGTGGGAGCACGGGGGGTGTATAGGCAGAAGGGGAGGGGCTTAACACTTTTAAGTGTAATACTTTGTGCGGCCTCCGGAGGCATAGCCTATACACCCAATTGTCTGGGTCTCCCAATTTGAGCTAGAAGAAAAGGAATTTACGGTAAGTAAACAAAATTCCCTTCTTCCCTTCTGGTTGCAGTTTTCATAATGTGATTTCAAACGGCAAACAAGTCCTTGGATATCCTTTTGACAGTATTTGCACTTTGCTCTTGCACCTTTCTTTCCAAGATCTGCTGCTGGCATCTCAACAAAATGAACCCAAATAGGGTCTCTCTTACGACCTGCTGCCATGGCAGGCTCACACAGATCACTTATGAAGTTTGATTGTTACTACAGCCTGAGCCAAGCACTGCTGACTATCCAACAAGTTTGGGCATGTCAACTGAATGCAGGGAAAAAGAAACTAAACCAAAACTGAAACCAAGCTAGAAGTGTGGAATTAAAGGGGCAGTATGAACAAAATGTGGAGGCTATTAATAGTTTATACAATTAAGACATGCTGCTTTTAAACACCTACCTATTGCCATATAGTAAAACAAAAAAGATTTTTACTTACTTTGGGGTCCCCCCTCACCCTGGCGTTAGATCGTTGCCCCTAGTTTCGTCCGTGTAACTATGGGCGCACATGCACACTGCTCTCACTTCTCATTTTAATCGTGATTTATATTAAAAAAAAAACCTTTCTTCGGCGCTCCATTGGGAGACCCAGACGATTGGGTGTATAGCACTGCCTCCGGAGGCCACACAAAGCATTACACTAAAAAGTGTAAGGCCCCTCCCCTTCTGCATATACACCCCCCGTGGGATCACTGGCTCACCAGTTTTCTGCTTTGTGCGAAGGAGGTCAGACATCCACGCATAGCTCCACTGTTTAGTCAGCAGTAGCTGCTGACTATATCGGATGGAAGAAAAGAGGGCCCATATGGGGCCCCCAGCATGCTCCCTTCTTACCCCACTTGTGGTTTGTAAGGTTGAGGTACCCATTGCGGGTACGGAGGCTGGAGCCCACATGCTGTTTTCCTTCCCCATCCCCCTGAGGGGCTCTGAGGAAGTGGGATCTTACCGGCCACCAAGCCCTGAGGCCGGGCTCCATCCACAGACCCATAGAACCTGCTGGATGTGGAGCGGGAGTGCCGTTCAGGGACAAGGCCCTGCAACTTTCAGGTACTCTGTGTCCCCGTATGGCAGGCCACGCACACCCCAGGCTTGCTGGGGGTGCTAGTGCGCCGGGGACTGTAGCGCTGTGCGCTGGGCTTATAGTCCCCGCAGATTACTGGGGGACTTTGTGTGTGGATCGCCGCGCCGACCGCCCCTGGAGCGGCGGCGCAGCTGCGACTTGTAGTGCGCCGGGGACGCGCCGACCGCGCTTTTACGGCGGTGGCGCTTCTAACTTTAGTCCCCGGCTTTTGCGGCCTAGCTCCGCTTCGTTAACGCCCCCCACCCTGTCAATCAGGGTAGGGGAGAGACGTTGTTCAATCGGCAGCGCCGAGGGCTGGAGCACGATTTACATGCTCCAGCCCTCTCACTGAGCACAGTAGGACACAGGCTTCGCGCTTTTTCTCTGTGCACGCCCTAGGCCCGCCCCCAGGCTTGCAGCTCCCCAGGACGCCGGCAGCCATTATACACATGCAGTCTGGCTGGAGGACGGACGCAGGCTCTGGGGGACCCAGGCTAAGGGGTTCTGGCGACCACACACCCGCACTCAGCGGGCGGTAAGCAGCACATACGTGCGGCCCCACTAGTGCCACAGTGTTATATTTTTCGCTGTACCATAGACACTGCTGTGTCTAGATATATTTATATACTGCACTGTAAGGTCGCTTCTTGGCTGTACACCCTATATTGCTTGAGGAGACAACAGCATGTCATCCGCCAAACGCAAGGGTGCCAAGGCACGGGCTGTATACACTGCTTGTACAGCATGTGGGGCTAATCTACCAGCAGGCTCCAACGACCCTCATTGTGTGCAATGTTCAGTCCCAGTGGCACTTCGTCAGCCAGAGCCTATTGTGGTGGTAGCCCAGGCAGAGGCGCCTGTGAACCCTGCCCCGGTGACGGGGACAGAATTTGCAGTCTTTGCTGATAAAATGTCTGTGACTATGACAAAAATCCTAGAGACCTTGCAGTCCAGGCCAGTTGCTCAGACCATAGACACTGCTGTGTCTATGTTCCCCGGTCCCCCTCAGTTGGAACTAATCCGTACTTCACGGGGGTCCCAGGCATCACAGGCTGAGGGCTCTGACTCTGATGACAGTCCCAGTCCGCCTAAGCGAGCTCGCTGGGAGAGACCCTCCACGTCATCACGCGGATCAGGGTCTCAGCGAGAAGGGTCCCTATATGAGGGTTCAGAGGTGGGTGATCAGGAGTCTTGTCCTGACGCCGCACTCAATTTGGATACGCCAGATGGTGACGCCATGGTAAATGACCTTATAGCGGCCATCAATAGGCTGTTGGATATTTCTCCCCCAGCCCCTTCTGCAGAGGAGGCAGCTGCACAGCAGGAGAAATTCCATTTTCTGTATCCCAAGCGTAAATTGAGTACTTTTCTGGACCACTCTGACTTCAGAGAATCCATCCAGAAACACAATACTTATCCGGACAAGCGTTTTTCTAAACGCCTTAAGGATACACGTTATCCTTTTCCCCCTGACGTGGTCAAACGCTGGACCCAGTGTCCAAAAGTGGACCCTCCAATATCCAGGCTTGCAGCTAGATCCATAGTTGCAGTGGAGGATGGGGCTTCACTTAAAGATGCCAATGACAGACAGATGGACCTTTTGGTTGAAATCTGTCTATGAAGCTATCGGCGCGTCGTTTGCTCCAGCATTCGCGGCCGTGTGGGCGCTCCAAGCTATTTCAGCTGGTCTGGCACAGGTGGACTCTCTCATACGTCCAGCAGTGCCGCAAGTGGCGTCCCTAACTACGCAAATGTCTGCGTTTGCGACCTACGCTATCAATGCGGTACTGGACTCTACGAGCCGTACCTCAATGGCATCCGCCAACTCTGTAGTTTTGCGCAGAGCCTTGTGGTTACAGGAATGGAAAGCAGATTCTGCTTCTAAAAAATGTTTAACCAGCTTGCCATTATCTGGAGACAGACTGTTTGGTGAGCAATTGGCGGAAATCATTAAACAGTCCAAAAGTAAGGACTCCTCCTTACCCCAGCCCAGATCAAGCAAACCTCCACAGAGGAAGTGGCAGTCAAAGTTTCGGTCCTTTCGAGGCTCGGGCAAGCCCCAATTCTCCTCGTCCAAAGGGACTCAGAAAGAGCAAAGGAGCTCTGATTCCTGGCGGGCTCACTCACGCCCCAAGAAAGCAACCGGAGGTACCGCTTCCAAGGCGGCTGCCTCATGACTTTCGGCCGCCTCCCTCCGCATCCTCGGTCGGTGGCAGGCTCTCCCGCTTTTGCGACATTTGGCTGCCACAGGTCAAAGACCGGTGGGTAACAGACATTTTGTCTCACGGGTACAGGATAGAGTTCAGTACTCGGCCTCCGCCTCGGTTCTTCAGAACTTCCCCACATCCCGACCGAGCAGATGCCCTTCTGCAGGCGGTGAATTCTCTAAGAGCAGAAGGAGTGGTGGTCCCGGTTCCTCTTCAGGAACGGGGTCAAGGTTTTTACTCCAATCTCTTTGTGGTGCCAAAAAAGGACGGCTCATTCCGTCCTGTTCTGGACCTAAAACTGCTCAACAAGCATGTGAACGCCAGGCGGTTCCGGATGGAATCCCTCCGCTCAGTCATTGCCTCAATGTCTCAAGGAGATTTCCTAGCATCAATAGACATCAAAGATGCTTATCTCCACGTGCCGATTGCTACAGAGCACCAACGTTTTCTACGCTTCGTGATAGGAGACGACCATCTTCAGTTCGTAGCTCTGCCATTTGGTCTGGCGACAGCCCCACGGGTGTTCACCAAGGTCATGGCGGCAGTGGTAGCAGTCTTGCACTCTCAGGGACACTCTGTGATCCCTTACTTGGACGATCTACTTGTCAAGGCACCCTCTCAGGAGGCATGCCAACTCAGCCTGAATGTTGCACTGGAGACTCTCCAGACGTTCGGGTGGATCATCAACTTCTCAAAGTCAAATCTGTCACCGACCCAATCACTAACGTATCTTGGCATGGAGTTTCATACTCTCTCAGCGATAGTGAAGCTTCCGCTGGACAAGCAGAGGTCACTACAGACTGGGGTGCAGGCTCTCCTTCAAAGTCAGTCGCACTCCTTAAGACGCCTCATGCACTTCCTCGGGAAGATGGTGGCGGCAATGGAAGCGGTTCCGTTTGCGCAGTTTCATCTGCGCCCACTTCAATGGGACATTCTCCGCCAATGGGACGGGAAGTCAACATCCCTGGACAGGAAAGTCTCCCTTTCCCAGACGGCCAAGGACTCTCTGCAGTGGTGGCTTCTTCCCACCTCATTATCACAGGGAAGATCCTTCCTACCACCGTCTTGGGCGGTGGTCACGACAGACGCGAGTCTGTCAGGGTGGGGAGCAGTTTTTCTCCACCACAGGGCTCAGGGTACGTGGACTCAGCAGGAGTCCACCCTGCAGATCAATGTTCTGGAAATCAGAGCAGTGTATCTTGCCCTACTAGCCTTCCAGCAGTGGCTGGAAGGAAGGCAGATCCGAATTCAGTCGGACAACTCCACAGCGGTGGCATACATCAACCACCAAGGGGGGACACGCAGTCGGCAAGCCTTCCAGGAAGTCCGGCGGATTCTGATGTGGGTGGAAGCCACGGCCTCCACCATATCCGCAGTTCACATCCCCGGCGTAGAAAACTGGGAAGCAGACTTCCTCAGTCGCCAGGGCATGGACGCAGGGGAATGGTCCCTTCACCCAGACGTGTTTCAGGAAATCTGTCGCCGATGGGGAAGGCCGGACGTCGACCTCATGGCGTCACGGCACAACAACAAGGTCCCAACCTTCATGGCACGGTCTCGCGATCAAAGAGCGCTGGCGGCAGACGCCCTAGTGCAAGATTGGTCGCAGTTCCGGCTCCCTTATGTGTTTCCACCTCTGGCACTCTTGCCCAGAGTGCTACGCAAGATCAGATCCGATTGCAGCCGCGTCATACTCGTCGCCCCAGACTGGCCGAGGAGGGCGTGGTATCCGGATCTGTGGCAGCTCACGGTCGGCCAACCGTGGGCACTACCAGACCGACCAGACTTACTGTCCCAAGGGCCGTTTTTCCATCGGAATTCTGCGGCCCTGAACCTGACTGTGTGGCCATTGAGTCCTGGATCCTAGCGTCTTCAGGATTGTCCCAAGGGGTCGTTGCCACCATGAGACAGGCTAGGAAGCCCACGTCCGCTAAGATCTACCACAGAACGTGGAGGATATTCTTATCCTGGTGCTCTGCTCAGGGAGTGTCTCCCTGGCCATTTGCATTGCCTACCTTTCTTTCTTTCGTGCAATCTGGGTTAGAAAAAGGTTTGTCGCTCGGCTCCCTTAAAGGTCAGGTCTCGGCGCTATCCGTCTTTTTTCAGAGGCGTTTGGCACGCCTTCCTAAGGTGCGCACGTTCCTACAGGGGGTTTGCCATATCGTACCCCCGTACAAGCGGCCGTTAGATCCATGGGATCTGAACAGGGTACTAGTTGCCCTCCAGAAGCCGCCCTTCGAGCCTCTGAGGGAGGTTTCACTTTCTAGACTATCACAGAAAGTGGCTTTTCTGGTAGCGATCACATCTCTTCGGAGAGTGTCTGAGCTGGCAGCGCTATCATCCAAGGCTCCCTTCCTGGTCTTCCACCAGGACAAGGTAGTGCTGCGCCCCATTCAGGAGTTTCTCCCGAAGGTGGTATCCTCTTTTCATCTTAATCAGGATATCTCTTTGCCTTCGTTTTGTCCTCATGCAGTTCATCGGTATGAGAAGGATTTACATTTGTTGGATCTGGTGAGAGCACTCAGAATCTACATTTCCCGCACGGCGCCTTTGCGCCGTTCGGATGCACTCTTTGTCCTTGTCGCTGGTAAGCGCAAAGGGTCGCAGGCTTCTAAGGCCACCCTGGCTCGATGGATCAAAGAACCAATTCTTGAAGCCTACCGTTCTGCTGGGCTTCCGGTTCCATCAGGGCTGAAGGCCCATTCTACCAGAGCCGTGGGTGCGTCCTGGGCATTGCGACACCAGGCTACGGCTCAACAGGTGTGCCAGGCAGCTACCTGGTCGAGTCTGCACACTTTCACCAAACATTATCAGGTGCATACCTATGCTTCGGCGGACGCCAGCCTAGGTAGAAGAGTCCTGCAGGCGGCAGTTGCCTCCATATAGGGGAGGGCTGTCTTGCAGCTCTAACATGAGGTATTCTTTACCCACCCAGGGACAGCTTTTGGACGTCCCAATCGTCTGGGTCTCCCAATGGAGCGCCGAAGAAGAAGGGAATTTTGTTACTTACCGTAAATTCCTTTTCTTCTAGCTCCTATTGGGAGACCCAGCACCCGCCCTGTTGTCCTTCGGGATTTTTGGTTGTTTTTCGGGTACACATGTTGTTCATGTTGAACGGTTTTCAGTTCTCCGAGGTTACTTCGGAGTGAATTTGTTTAAACCAGTTATTGGCTTTCCTCCTTCTTGCTTTTGCACTAAAACTGGTGAGCCAGTGATCCCACTGGGGGTGTATAGCCAGAAGGGGAGGGGCCTTACACTTTTTAGTGTAATTGCTTTGTGTGGCCTCCGGAGGCAGTGCTATACACCCAATCGTCTGGGTCTCCCAATAGGAGCTAGAAGAAAAGGAATTTACGGTAAGTAACAAAATTCCCTTCTTTGATTTAAATCAGTGATTTAAATCATGATTAAAATCATGATTTAAATCGATCCGATTTAAATAGAAAAAAATCTTTTGATTTAAATCGTGATTTAAATCATGATTTAAATCGGCGTGATTTAAATCAATCCACCCTAGCCTGATGTTTCCAGCGCTGTCATGATAGCCCGATGTTTCCAGCGCTGTCATGATAGCCCGATGTTTCCAGCGCTGTCATGATAGCCCGATGTTTCCAGCGCTGTCATGATAGCCCGATGTTTCCAGCGCTGTCATGATAGCCCGATGTTTCCAGCGCTGTCATGATAGCCCGATGTTTCCAGCATGAGTGGTCCCGCACTGACATGATCTTAGCTTCTCCGAATTCATTTTGCGAGAAGCCGGGTGAGACTGAGTCGACACATGACTAAATACAGACAAATTGCAGTCTTTGCTCTCAAACCTGGACAACCCCTTTACCACTTGGCAATTTTTCATTTTTAGTTTTTGTATTTTCCTCCCCTTCTTAAAAGAGCCATAATGTTTTGTTTTTTTGTTTTTTTTTTAATTTTTCCTTCCATATGGGCATATAAAGGCTTGCTTTTTGTGGGATGAGTTGTAGTTTTGAACAACACCATTCATCCTGCCACTTATTCTACTGGAAAGCTTGGGGGGAAAATACAAGTGTGGTGAAATTGCAAAAAAAAAAATGCAATTACACGATTTATTTATTTTTTTTCATTCTTTAAAACTTAATGAATGCAGTGTTTCTGCAGAAAAAAAGCTGATTTCATGCGCTCTAGATGCAGCCTGTCCTATATACAGAGTGGGACTGCATCCAAAGCTCACGAGAGAAGTGACATGTTGCTTTTTAGAACGCAGCGATTTGGAACAAAATTTTGGCATCCAAATCGCTGCGCTCTCAAACACAACGTGCACATGGATTATGCACAATCTTCATAGCTTGTGCAGGGGACGCAGGACGCATGCAGTTACGCTGCCGTGTAATACACAGCGTATATGCATGAAATTCGGCAACATGCGCATGAGCCCATATACTACGATCGCTTTTGTTGTACAGAGCAGTGCATCAGCATCGCTCTGAACAGCAGAAATCATGATCTTCTGTGAACGCCGGCATTCACAGGAAATATATCGTGTCTGGGGTCATCAGCTGACCCCCAGCTCTTATAGCAACCCATTGATGACATGATCACGGGGCCGCTGATGGGGATGGGAAATGCTGTGCTGCGTGCCAGTGAGCGTTAAATCCCGCTGTCAAAAATAGACATCAGGATTCAACAGGTTAAGATGCACGGGTGGATCTCTGATTTCCGCCTGTTAGCTGCACGTCATCAGATTAACTCACGTGCATGGAAACATGCGGGGTTGGAGTGTGAACACGCATTAAAGACATGGACTCTACTGATCCAAATCCGCTGAAACTGAAGAGCGCGTCACCATGGAATAAAACCTAATCAACATTTTGTATAGTTGTCAATATTAGGGTCATTGATTTTGTGCTGACCTCTTCCTTTGTGGTTTTTGTTTTTTTTTGTCCGTTTTCTGTCTTATTTCAGCTACTTGGGGGTTTTAGGCGCCTGTAGTATTCTAACGTCTTGTTTTGTTGTTGCCTTTTTGCAGGTAAAAGTGGAAGAACCGCAAGTAAAAAATGAAAAAGTGTTGCACTATATCCGAAGAAAGGAATATTTTGCAGACTGTGAAAAAAATCTTAGTCGTAAAGAGTTTACCTTGAGACCGGACGTCCCTGAGAAGATTGCGCCTCTCGAGAGCATTGTGCCTGTGGAGAGGCCTGGGGTAGAATTTGGAGGAGCTGTAGGTAAGTCGCCTTTAATGGGTTTTCTCATACAAATTTCCTTCCAGTTGTACATTCTGTTTACATTAATCAAATAAAATCTTCAGGTATATAAAACTGTAGAATTTGTCCTGGCCCTGAAGGAATCCGCTCCTGTGTTGTGATTTACATAGGTGATGCACATACACATTTACACAGGATTATGGCTTTTCAGCAATTTTATTTAAAAAAAAATTATACGTATGTGTATCTATCTATATATAGAGTGTATATAGAGTGTATGTATATAAATAGCCAATCCGTGCGGGGGAACGGAGGCGAGGCGAGCGGCCAATCCGTGCGGGGGCGGGACCATGGCGAATCCGGGCGGCCAATCCGTGCGGGGGGGCGGGGCCATGGCGAGCCTAGCGGCCAATCCGCTGTTTGTCACCGTAAGGACATGGCCAATCCGTGCGGGGGGGAGGAGCCGAGGCGAGCGGCCAATCCGTGCGAGGGGGCGGAGCCATGGCGAGTTTTCTAGAATTTACGTATTGTGTAGTTAATGTGTGATTTTTTGTTTTATATATATATAGATAGATGTTGTGTGTAGTTACCAAGTGTTTGTGTAGGGGCTGTACATGTTCTGGGTGTTGTCTGGGTGTGGCGGGGGTGAGAGCGGTGTTGTTTGTGTGTTGCGTTGTGTGTCGTTATTTGTGGAGCGCTGTGTGTCTGTATCGTTGTGTATGTGTGTTGCGCGGTTTGTGTGGGTGTGGGGTGTGTGTTTTGGGGGAGGTATGTTTTGTGCAATGTGTGTGTTGTGCGGTATGTGCGTATATTTGTGTGTGCCGCGGTGTTTGTGTGTTGGGTGTTGTGTGTGTGCGGCATTGTCTGTGTGTGTGGGTGTCTGTGTAGGGCGGTGTTTGTGGTTCCCAGTGTGTGTGTGGTGTGTTGTGCCGTGCGTGTGTGGCAGTGTGTGTGTGTGTGTGTGTTTTTTGGGGGGAGGTGTGCACCCCCCATCGTGCTCCATCCCCCATGCTGCGCATCCCCCATCGTGCTCCATTCCCCCATGCTGCGCACCCCCCATCGTACTCCACAGTCACACATCAGACAGTAAACATGCACACATCTGATCGCATACACTCACACACACACACCCCACTTCTCCCTGTGCCCACCGGTGGGCGGTCCCAGGAGCTGTGCTCCTCTGCCGACACTCACAGATCCGATCGCATACACTCACTCACACGCACGCCCCACTTCTCCCTGTGCCCACCGGTGGGCGGTCCCAGCAGCTGTGCTCCTCTGCCGACACTCACAGATCCGATCGCATACACTCACTCACACGCACGCACACACACACTCACACATCAGAACACACGCACATCCGATCGCAAACACTCACACACACACTGACGATATCGCACATACGCGCTGACACAATCACAACATCCGGAGATACCACATGCTTTCGGCCATGTGATCCTCCGGCAGGTCCTGGAAGGTCACTGCACAGTATCGCCGCCGAGAAGCAAGCGATATCACGGGATGTTGTGAGTATGTGGATGTGATCTGATGTGTGTGTGAGCTGTGTATGAGAGTGAGTGTGATCTGATGTTTGTGTGTGTGTGTGTGTCTGTTCTTGTGTGTGTGTGTTCCGCCGCTGCAGGACCTTGATGCGCTCACCTCGGGGCGAGAGGCCATTCCGTGTGGGGGGTGGAGCCTGGGCGAGCGGCCAATCCGTTCGGGGGGACGGAGGCGAGGCGAGCGGCCAATCCGTGCGGGGGGGAGGAGCCGAGGCGAGCGGCCAATCCGTGCGGGGGGCGGGGCCATGGCGAATCCATGAAGCCGAGCGGCCAATCCGTGCGGGGGGGCGAGGCCATGGCGAGCCCAGCGGCCAATCCACTGTTTGTCACCGTAAGGACATGGCCAATCCGTGCGGGGGGGGCAGACCCGAGGCGAGGCGAGCGGCCAATCCGTGCGGGGGGGAGCAGCCGAGGCAAGCGGCCAATCCGTGCGGGGGGGCGGGGCCATGGCGAGCACAGCGGCCAATCCGCTGTTTGTCACCGTAAGGACATGGCCAATCCGTGCGGGGGGGGCAGACCCGAGGCGAGGCGAGCGGCCAATCCGTGCGGGGGGGAGGAGCCGAGGCAAGCGGCCAATCCGTGCGGGGGGGCGGGGCCATGGCGAGCACAGCGGCCAATCCGCTGTTTGTCACCGTAAGGACATGTCACGGTAAGGACACAATTTTGGAGCAAGACAGACAGACAGAATAGGGCTATATATATATATAATATATATATAAATATATCTCTATCTATATCTCTATTATAATATGATATAATTATTATAATATAGAGTTATTTATAGAATTATTATATACATTATACATACACACATGTATGTGTATATATAATTTATTATAATATAATTATATGCATTATATATATATATATATATCTCAGATTTTTCATTTATTGCACATCAGTCTGACCTAACAGATAGCACAGCATAGTAATACAGATGACTTCTGTTATTTAGGTGCAGCTCTCCTGGTGCTTGGCATGCCCGCTCTTCTGTACTATCTTATGTACGTGAGCGCCCAGAAAGACGCCTCTCTCAGGAATTTCTACCCCCACTGGAGTTTTGGTGAGCTGTGGGATTCCACAGTGTTTGGATATTTTGCCCTTTGGATTCTTCTTCTTGCGCTCCTCTACCTTCTTCCCATCGGAACGGTAATTGTCTAATCTGGTCTATATAATTTGTTGTATTTATTGATGTTGATACCTATTCCCGCCCCAGTCTGCCTGGCCTCCACCCCCCACCCCCCTCCCTTTTGCTGTCAGACATTAATTCCGGCACAGCGGTGGAAATAGATATTCCTGCCCCTGTTGCACCTGTCAATCAAATAGCAGAGCATTGCTGGAACTTGCACATATTTCTGGTATAAAATTTACAATCCCAGAACCAAGCATGGCTAGATTCAGCTCGTCTGTATTATAGTCCATGTATCTTTGCGTTGCACTGTGTGGCAGGATATTTTTGCAGTCTTGTAAAATCTTTAATGTTACAAAAATGAATTAGATTAAGTTGTAAGCACAACTATCACATATTCCCAATATTTGATATTAATTTTTCTTGCCTTGAAACCCTCTTTAAAGGGAACCAACCAACAGGATTTTCATTTATAAAGTAAAGCCAGTGCTATACTGGCACTAGGATGCTGAATGTAAGAATGTTTTGTTCAGAGATTGGAGGTTTTATTTCAGAAGTACGTGGAAGTAAAGTTCCAGCAATGCACTGCTATTTGATTGACAGGTGCAACACGAAGGGAATATGTGGGTAGGCTCATGCTATTTATTCCCACCCCTGTCTGTCTGCCTGCCTGTGCCAGAATTAACGTCTATGACGGCAACAGGGGGAGGAAGGCCGGGCAGCAGACAGGGGCAGAAATAGATTTCTTTGTCGCTCCATTTGGAGACCCAGACAATTGGGTGTATAGCTACTGCCTCCGGAGGCCACACAAAGTATTACACTTTAAAAAGTGTAACCCCTCCCCTCTGCCTATACACCCCCCCGTGCATCACGGGCTCCTCAGTTTTTATGCTTTGTGTTGAAGGAGGCACACATTCACTCATGCTCCCATTTTAGTCAGCAGCAGCTGCTGATTATATCGGATGGAAGAAAAGAGGGCCCATAACAGGGCCCCCGGCATGCTCCCTTCTCACCCCACTGAGTCGGCGGTGTTGTTAAGGTTGAGGTACCCATTGCGGGTACACAGGCTGGAGCCACATGCCGTTTTTCCTTCCCCATCCCTTAGGGGCTCTGGGAGAAGTGGGATCCTATCCGGTCATCCAGGCACTGGGACCGGGCTCCCTCCGCAGCCCCTGTGGGATTCTGACGGACAGGAGACTGAGTATCATCAGGGACAGGGCCCTGCATCTACAGGTACTCTGTGTCCCCTTGGGGACGGTGCATGGAGCACTTTGGCCTCAGACGCTGCAGCGACTGCGGTGTTGGTATGAGACCGGGACTACCGCGCCGACCGCGCCTGCTTGCCGGCCGCGGTTTTAACTTTAGTCCCCGGCTTTTGCGGCCTAGTGCCTTAAACTCCCGCCCCCGGGCCTGCCAGTCAGGGGTAAGGGCGGGACGGTCGGTCTGACGCCGACAGTGAGGGCTGGAGCACACTTAGTTCTCCTCCTCCCCCCTCACTAATCACTCTGGGGCACCAGATTCCCGCACTTTTGTAGTTACGCCCACGGCTCCCTCCTCCCCTGTGAACGCCGACAGCCATGTTTTAAGCACATTCTGCCGGTGGAGGACTTCTGGCTGCAGCCCTGGGACACCCGAGGCAGGGAATCTGGTGGTCACACACCGCTTGAGCGGTTGGGAAGCCACACCGGTCACCCGGTGCTGGTCCCCCTAGAGTGCCGAACTGTATATATATATATATTATATTTGTATACTTTTCTCGGTTCGGCTGTACTGTTAGCTTGTGGCTATATATCCCTCAGTGATCATTCTCCTGGGAGACAACAGCATGTCGTTCACAAGGAGCAAGGGTGCCAAGACACAGGGTTATTTTGCAACCTGTACCTCTTGTGCGGCTATGCTACCTGCAGGTTACACCTACCCTCACTGTGAGCAATGCTCGGGCCCGGTGGCACTCGTTCAGCCGGAGCCTGGGGCACTGGTGGGACCCTCGGCCCAGGTAGAATCGCCGGCTTCCCCTGTCCAGGTGGCAGGGACAGAGTTTGCAGTTTTAGCTGAGAAACTCTCTGTCACTTTCACAATCCATGGCTCAGTCTATGGACAAATGGTCTGCTAAGATACTAGAAGCCTTGCAGTCCAGACCGGCCCTTACACAGGCCCCGGGCACTGCGGGATCGCCCCCAGGCCCCTCTCGGTCTGCGACGAAGCGTGCTCCTGGGGTGGCCTCTAGTTATTACGTGGAGGACTCCGGCACGGACCGCAGTCCCAGACCGGCTAAGCGGGCTCGCTTAGAATCTTCCCCGACTTCATCACGCTGTTCGGGGGTCTCAGCTTGAGGACTCTCTGGAGGACGAGGCGGAGGTCGCAGCCCAGGACTCTGACCCTGACGTTGCTCTCAATCTTGATACACCTGAAGGGGACGCCATAGTAAATGACCTTATAGCGTCCATCAACCAGGTGTTAGATCTTTCTCCCCCAACTCCACCTATAGAGGAGTTGGCTTCACAGCAGGAGAAGCACCAGTTTAGGTTTCCCAAACGTACTCGGAGTGCCTTCTTCGATCACTCTAACTTCAGAGATGCTGTCCAGAAGCACAGGGCTTTTCCGGACAAGCGCTTTACTAAACGCCTTAATGACACACGTTACCCCTTCCCCTCTAACGTAGTTAAGGGTTGGGCTCAATGTCTCAAGGTGGATCCTCCAGTCTCTAGACTGGCGGCTAGATCCGTAGTAGCAGTGGCTGACGGTTCATCGCTCAAGGATGCCACGGACAGGCAGATAGAGCTCCTAATGAAATCCATCTATGAAGCCATAGGCGCGTCCTTTGCCCCAGCCTTTGCAGCAGTGTGGGCACTCCAGGCTATCTCAGCTTGTCTGTCTGAGATTAATCCGGTCACCCGTACCTCTGCTCCGCAAGTAGCGTCTTTGACTTCTCAGGCGTCGGTATTTTCATCCTACGCCATGAATGCTGTCCTGGACTCGGCTAGCCGTACAGCGGTAGCATCCGCCAATTCGGTGGCAGTCCGCAGGGCCAGGTGGCTACGCGAATGGAAGGCAGACTCTGCTTCCAAGAAGTTCTTGACCGGTTTGCCTTTTTTTCTGGCGACCGATTGTTTGGCGAGCAATTGGATGAAATTATTAAGCAATCCAAGGGAAAGGACTCGTCCTTACCCCAGCCCAAACCAAAGAGACCTCAGCAATGAAAAATTCAACCGAGGTTCGGTCCTTTCGGCCCTCAGCCAGATCCCAATCCTCCTCGTCCAACAGGCCACAGAAGAGCCAGAGAAACTCTTCTGCATGGCGGTCTAAGTCACGTCCAAAGACCGCCAGAGGCACCGTCTCCAAGGCGGCCTCCTCATGACTTTCGGCCTCCCCAAACCGCATCCTCGGTCGGTGGCAGGCTCTCCCGCTTTTGCGACGCCTGGTGACCACATGTCCAAGACCGATGGGTGAGGGACATTCTGTCTCACAGTTACAGGATAGAGTTCAGCTCTCGTCCTCCGACTCGTTTTTTTCAGAACATCTCCGCCCCCCGAGCGAACCGTTGCTTTTTTTTTCAGGCGGTGGACACTCTGAAGACAGAAGGAGTTGTGATCCCCGTTCCCCTTCAGGAACGTGGTCGCGATTTTTACTCCAACCTGTTCGTGGTGCCAAAAAAGGACGGTTCATTCTGTCCCGTTTTGGACCTCAAATTGCTCAACAGACATGTGAGAACCAGGCGGTTTCTCATGGAATCCCTCGGCTCTGTCATCGCTTCGATGTCTCAAGGAGACTTCCTAGCATCAATCGACATCAGGGATGCCTATCTCCATGGGCCGATCGCTCCAGAGCATCAACGCTTCCTGCGTTTCGCCATTGGACGAACACCTTCCGTTGTGGCAGTCCTACACTCTCAGGGCCACTCGGTGATCCCGTACTTAGACGATCTCCTAGTCAAGGCACCCTCCCGGGTGGCATGTCAACACAGTCTGACCGTTGCTCTGGAGACTCTCCAGAGGTTCGGGTGGATCATCAATTTCCCAAAGTCAAAATCGACTCCGAACCAATCACTGACTTTCCTCGGGATGGAGTTTCATACTCTCTCAGCGATAGTCAAGCTACCGCTGGACAAACAGCGTTCGCTGCAAACAGGGGTGCAATCTCTCCTTCGGGCCCAGTCACACCCCTTGAGGCGCCTCATGCACTTCCTGGGGAAGATGGTGGCAGCAATGGAGGCAGTTCCCCTTGCGCAGTTTCATCTGCGTCCACTCCAATGGGACATTCTCCGCAAATGGGACAAGAGGTCGACATCCTTAGACAGGAACGTCTCTCTTTCTCTGGCAGCCAAGACCTCTCTTCAGTGGTGGCTTCTTCCCACTTCTTTGTCGAAGGGAAAATCTTTCCTGCCCCCATCCTGGGCTGTGGTCACGACGGACGCGAGTCTGTCAGGGTGGGGAGCGGTTTTTCTCCACCACAAGGCTCAGGGAACCTGGACTCCGACAAAGTCCTCCCTTCAGATCAATGTTCTGGAGATAAGGGCAGTGTATCTAGCCCTAAAGGCGTTCCTCTGGCAATTCTGCCCAGAGTGTTGCGCAAGATCAGGTCCGGCTGCCGCCACGCCATCCTCGTCGCTCCAGACTGGCCGAGGAGGTCGTGGTACCCGGACCTGTGGCACCTCACGGTGGGTCAACCGTGGGCGCTCCCAGGCCGACCAGACTTGCTGTCTCAAGGGCCATTTTTCCATCTGAATTCTGCGGCCCTCAACCTGACTGTGTGACCATTGAGTCCTGGCTCCTAGCGTCCTCAGGGTTATCTCAAGAGCTCTTTGCCACTATGAGACAGGCCAGGAAACCAAGGTCAGCCAAGATCTATCACAGGGCTTGGAGGATCTTCTTAGCCTGGTGCCCTGATAAGGGGTTTACCCCCTGGCCGTTTGCCTTACCCACGTTTCTTTCCTTCCTGCAATCCGGAATGGACAAGGGTTTGTCTCTCGGCTCTCTCAAGGGACAAGTATCGGCGCTTTCCGTGTTTTTTTTTTTTCAAAAGCGTCTAGCCAGGCTTCCGCAGGTCCGCACGTTCCTGCAGGGAGTTTGCCACATAGTCCCACCTTACAAGCGGCCGCTGGAACCCTGGGATCTCAACAGTTTTCTACGGGCTCTTCAGAGACCACCTTTTGAGCCGCTGCGGGATGTCTCTCTATCACGTCTTTCACAGAAGGTGGCATTTCTAGTGGCAGTTACATCACTCCGAAGAGTGTCAGAGCTTGCAGCGCTGTCATGCAAAGCCCCCTTCCTGGTATTTCACCAGGATAAGGTGGTTCTGCGTCCGGTCCCGGACTTTCTCCCTAAGGTAGTGTCCCCTTTTCATCTCAATCAGGAGATCTCCTTACCTTCATTTTGCCCTCATCCAATTCACCAATGTGAAAAGGATTTGCATTTGTTAGATCTAGTGAGAGCAATCCGGATCTACGTGTCTCGCACGGCGCCACTGCGCCGTTCTGATGCGCTCTTTGTTCTTGTCGCTGGCCAGCGTAAGGGCTCTCAGGCCACCAAGTCAACCTTGGCTCGGTGGATCAAGGAACCGATTGTTGAAGCCTACCGTTCTTCTGGGCTTCCGCTTCCTTCAGGGCTGAAAGCCCATTCTACCAGAGCCGTAGGGGCGTCTTGGGCATTGAGACACCGGGCTACGGCTCAGCAGGTGTGTCAGGCGGCTACCTGGCCTAGTCTGCACACTTTCACGAAACACTATCAGGTGCATACCTATGCTTCGGCGGATGCCAGTCTAGGTAGGCGAGTCCTTCAGGCGGCGGTTGCCCACCTGTAAGAGGGGGCCGTTGTCGGCTCTTTTTATCGGGGTATTCTTTTACCCACCCAGGGACTGCTTTTGGACGTCCCAATTGTCTGGGTCTCCCAATGGAGCGACAAAGAAGGGAATTTTGTTTACTTACCGTAAATTCCTTTTCTTTGTCGCTCCATTGGGAGACCCAGACAATTGGGTGTATAGGCTATGCCTCCGGAGGCCACACAAAGTATTACACTAAAAGTGTAAAGCCCCTCCCCTTCTGCCTATACACCCCCCGTGCTCTCACGGGCTCCTCAGTTTTCATGCTTTGTGCGAAGGAGGCTGTCATCCACGCATAGCTCCACAGCTTAGTCAGCAGCAGCTGCTGACTATGTCGGATGGAAGAAAAGAGGGCCCATAACAGGGCCCCCAGCATGCTCCCTTCTCACCCCACTCTTGTCGGCGGTGTTGTTAAGGTTGAGGTATCCATTGCGGGTACGGAGGCTGGAGCCCACATGCTGTTTTCCTTCCCCATCCCCTTTAGGGCTCTGGGTGAAGTGGGATCCTAACCGGTCTCCAGGCACTGAGACCGTGCTCCATCCACAGCTCCTGGGGACTCTGCTGGACAAGGAGCCGAGTATCGTCAGGGACAAGGCCCTGCTACTTTGAGGTACTCTGTGTCCCCGTGGGGACCGCGCACAGAAACACTCCAGCATTGCTGGGTGTGTTAGTGCACCGGGGACCGCAGCGCTGACCGCGCTTGTGCCATCACACACTGCAGCGTGGCTGGGTGTGTTAGTTTACTGGGGACTACCGCGCTGACCGCGCGCTGCCATTTCACATTGCAGCGCGGCTGGGAACATTAGTACGCCGGGGACTACCGCGCCGACCGCGCTTATACGCCGGCCGCGCTTATAACTTTAGTCCCCGGCTTTCTTCAGCGCTCTATTGGGAGACCCAGACGATTGGGGTATAGCTACTGCCTCCGGAGGCCACACAAAGCACTACACTAAAAAGTGCAAGGCCCCTCCCCTTCTGGCTATACCCCCCCGTGGTGTCACGGGTTCTCCAGTTTTTCAAGCTTTGTGCGAAGGAGGTCAGACATCCATGCATAGCTCCACAGATTTTGGTCAGCAGTAGCTGCTGACTATTTCGGATGGAAGAAAAGAGGGCCCATATAGGGCCCCCAGCATGCTCCCTTCTCACCCGTTGATGGTGTTGTAAGGTTGAGGTACCTATTGCTGGTACGGAGGCTGGAGCCCACATGCTGCTTTCCTTCCACATCCCCCTGAGGGGCTCTGTGGAAGTGGGATCCTGCCGGCCTCAAAGCTCTGACGCCGGGCTCCATCCACAGACCCATTTGAACCTGCTGGATACGGAGCTGGAGTACCGTTCAGGGATTTGGCCCTGCACCATTACAGGTACTCTGTGTCCCCGGTCACACGGACACAGCACACTCCAGACTTGCTGGGTGTGCTAGTGCGCCGGGGACAGTAATGGGTTACAGTCACTGCAGCTTTGCTGAGTGACTTTGTGTTTTGGGAACTACCGCGCCGGACGCTCCGGGAGCGGCGGCGCGGCTGGGACTTGTAGTTCGCCGGGGACTGGGCGCCGACCGCGCTTTTACGGCGGCGGCGCTTATAAATCCAGTCCCCGGCTTCTGCGGCCTAGTGCCGCTTCGTTCCCGCCCCCTCCCTGTCACTCAGGGAAGGGGACAGGCGCTGAGCAATCAGCAGCGCCGAGGGCTGGAGCCTTATTTACATGCTCCAGCCCTCTCACTGCACACTGTCGGACGCCGGATTCCCGCTCTGCCTTGGGGCACGCCCACGGCCCGCCCCTCCTCACACGAGCTGGGGAAGAAGCCGGCAGCCATTACTGCAGTCCGAGCTCGGACTTTCGGCAACCAGGCAGGACGGTGGCGACCATACACCCGCTTATAGGCGGGCGGTAAGCGGCACACATAGTGCTGACCACAATATAACTGCAGTGTGTACATGTGTTGTTTTTAACTGCATAGGTCGCTATATGCCCGCTTGGGGAGCGACACATCAGCAGCAGGAAAGCAGGTGTGCTAAGGCTGGTTTCACACTACGTCTTTTTAACATCCGTTGAAAACGTTTTTTTAACGGAAGTACGGATCCTGTGCAAATCCGTTTTGTGTTTAATGCATTTTCAATGGACTCGCGTCCACTTCCGTTTGCATTCGTTTGCGTCCGTTAGACGCAGGATCCGTCATTTTGCGTTAATTTAACATGTTTCAAAAACGCAACATGTAGCGTTTTTTGGCTTTGTCAAATTAACGTATGTCACAGGATCCTTGACATTGCGCCGCGAGCTGCAATGCATGTCAATGAGTGCTGGATCCTGCCTACCAAATGTCGTTCAGCTGCGTTATAACAGTATCCTGATTCTCTACTGAGCATGCCCGGCTCTGCTATGTGCACGCAGCCCGGCTCTGCTATGTGCACGCAGCCCGGCTCTGCTATGTGCACGCAGCCCGGCTCTGCTATGTGCACGCAGCCCGGCTCTGCTATGTGCACGCAGCCCGGCTCTGCTATGTGCACGCAGCCCGGCTCTGCTATGTGCACGCAGCCCGGCTCTGCTATGTGCACGCAGCCCGGCTCTGCTATGTGCACGCAGCCCGGCTCTGCTATGTGCACGCAGCCCGGCTCTGCTATGTGCACGCAGCCCGGCTCTGCTATGTGCACGCAGCCCGGCTCTGCTATGTGCACGCAGCCCGGCTCTGCTATGTGCACGCAGCCCGGCTCTGCTATGTGCACGCAGCCCGGCTCTGCTATGTGCACGCAGCCCGCCTCTGCTATGTGCACGCAGCCCGGCTCTGCTATGTGCACGCAGCCCGGCTCTGCTATGTGCACGCAGCCCGGCTCTGCTATGTGCACGCAGCCAGGCTCTGCTATGTGCACGCAGCCAGTCTCCTAGCAGCTGTAGACACTCGTAACCAAGGTAAATATCGGGTATCCAAGGCCGATGTTTACCTTGGTTACCAGCGTATGCAGCTGTCAGAAGCCTCCTCCCAGTCTAGCTCCCCTCAATCCCGATCACATGACTCCTTTGCACGCCCCTAACATCCAGTGCAGGATCCTGCAAAATAACATATGCGTTTGCATACGTTATTTGCTGTAAAAGCAGGATCCGTACTTCCGCTAAAAAAACGTTTTCAGCGGATGTTAAAAAGACGTAGTGTGAAACTAGCCTAAGGCACAGGCTTTCTAGGCTGCTTGTATTGCACGACTGAGGTGTTCATTTGTGTTTATGCTGATATGCTATACATTGCACTGTACAGTCGCTAGTCTTAGTTATATTCTCCTGGTATGGCTAGACTAAAGCAGCTGAAAACCAAGGGTGCTGGGGCACAGGTTTTTTTTTCTATGCTGCTTGTATTGCATGGGCTGCAGTGTGCATTTGTACTTGTGCTTGTATGCTATACATTGCACTGTATGGTCACTCTTCTGGGCTATATTCCCCTAGATGACTAGTCTACAGCAGCAGAAGAGCTGGGGTGCCAGGGCACAGGCTTCTATGCTGCTTGTATTGCATGTGCTGCAGTGTTCATTTGTACTTGTGCTTGTATGCTATACATTGCACTGTAGGGTCACTCTTCTGGGCTATATTCCCCTAGATGACTAGTATACAGCAGCAGAAGAGCAGGGGTGCCAGGGCACAGGCTTCTATGCTGCTTGTATTGCTTGTGCTGCAGTGGTCATTTGTACTTTATGCCTGTATGCTATACATTGCACTGTACGGTCACCAATCTTGGCTATAGTCTGCCGGGGTCTCTACTAGTCGTGGCCAAAGAAACCACCTGTCAACCCTGTCCATGGACAGGGACGGAGTAGTCATAATATAGAGACTTGCAGTCCAGACAGGCCATGGGCAATCTACTTGACCAAAAGGCAGCTCTTCAGGGCTTTGATACTGACATCGCTCTCAATCCGGATACACCGGGTGGTAACGCCATACGGAATGATCCTATACCGTCCATCAATGGAAGGTTGGATCTTTCTCCCTCAGCTCCCCCAGTGGAGATAGGAGACGAACAGGAGAAGTCCCTTTTCAGTATCTCACACAGATATTGAGTATTTTTCTGGCCACGCTGACTTCAGAGAAGCAGTCCAGGAACACCACGCTTACCAGATAAGCGTCTTCTCCAAATGTTTTTAGGATACACGTTATCCCTTTTCCCCTGACGTGGTCAGCGCTGGACCCAGGGTCCAAAGGTGGATTCTCCAATCTCCAGGCTTGCATCTAGAGCCATAGTTGCACTGGAGATGGGGCTTCACTTAAAGAGCCATTCACAGACAGATGGACTCTGGTTGAAATCTGTCTAGGAAGCTATCGGCGTGTCGGTTGCTCCGGCATCCACAGCCGTATAGGCAACCTAACCTTTTCAGCTGTTCTTGCGCAGCTGGCCTTGAGCACAGGGACATCTGTACCGCAGAGGCGTCCGTAACCCCGCAATGTCTGCACTGCGACTTACCCTGTTAATACTGTCCTAAAAGTACAGTCGAGGTTTCGGTCTTTCCCAAGCTCCGGCAGGTCCCAATTGTCCTCGTGCAAAAGGGCTACAAAACCTCAGACGGGCTCAGATTCCGGCCGGGCTCAATCACGCCCAAGGAAGGCAGTCGGAGGAACCGCTACCAAGGCGGTCTCCTCAGGACTCTCAGCTCTCTCTCTCTCTCTCCGCATCCGCGGTTGATGGCAGACTCCCCCGCCTTTGGCGACATTTAGCTGCCACAGGTCACAGACCGGTGGGTGACGGACATTGTGCTCACGTGCACAGGACAGTGTTCTGTTCTCGTCCTCCGACTCCATTCTTCAGAACGGCCCCACCCCCCACCGAGCAGATGCCCTGCTGCAGGCGGTGGACGCTCTAAGAGCAGAAGGAGTGGTGATCCCTGTCCCCCCTCAGGAACGAGGGCGAGGGTTTGTACTCCAATCTCTTTGTGGCTCCAAAAAAGGACGGTTCCTTCCGTCCTGTTCTGGTCCTGAAACGGCTCAACGAGCATGCGAACGCCAGGCGGTTCCGGATGGGATCCCTCCGATCCGTCATTGCCTCAATGTCTCGAGGAGACTTCCTTGCCTCAACAGACATCAAAGATGCCTATCTCCACGTGCCAATTGCTACGGAGCACCAACGTTTTCTACGTTTTGTGATAGGAGACGAACATCTTCAGTTCGTAGCTCTGCCATTCAGTCTGGCGACAGCCCCACGAGTGTTCACCAAGGTCATGGCAGCAGTGGTAGCAGTCTGGCATTCTCAGGGACACCCGGTGATCCCGTACTTGGACGATCTACTCGTCAAAGCACCCTCCCTCGAGGCATGCCAACGCAGCCTGAATGTTACGCTGGAGACTCTCCAGACTTTCGGGTGGATCATCAATTTGGCAAGGTCAAATCTGTCTCCGACTCAATCACTAACGTATCTCGGCATGGAGTTTCATACTCTATCAGCAATAGTGAAGCTTCCGCTGAACAAGCAGCGTTCACTGCAGACAGAGGTGCAGTCTCTCCTTCAAGGCCAGTCGCACCCCTTAAGGCGCCTCATGCACTTCCTAAGGAAGATGGTGGCAGCCATCGAGGCAGTTCCCTTTGCGCAGTTTCATCTGCGCCAACTGCAATGGGACATTCTCCGCCAATGGGACGGGCAGTCAACCTCCCTGGACAGGAAAGTCTCCCTTTCCCAGACGGCCGAGGACTCTCGGCAATAGTGGCTTATTCCCACCTCATTGTCATAGTGAAGATCCTTCCTACCCCCATCCTGGGCAGTGGTCACGACAGATACGAGTCTGTCAGGGTGGGGAGCAGTTTGTCTCCGCCACATGGCTCAGGGGACGTGGACTCAGCAGGAGTCCACCCTTCAGATCAATGTTCTGGAAATCGGGGCAGGGTATCTTACCCTACTAGCTTTCCAGAAGTGGCTAGAAAGAGAGCAGATCCGAATCCAGTCGGACATCTCCACAGCGGTGGCATACATCAACCACCAAGAAGGGACGCGCAGTCAGCAAGCCTTCCAGGAAGTCCGGCGAATCCTCATGTGGGTGGAGGACACAGCATCCACCATATCCGCAGTTCACATCCCGGGCGTAGAAAACTGGGAAGCAGACTTCCTCAGTCGCCAGGGTATGGACGCGGGGGAATGGTCCCTTCACCCGGACGTGTTTCAGGAAATCTGTTGCCGCTGGGGGGTGCCGGACGTCGACCTAATGGCGTCTCGGCACACCAACAAGGTCCCGGCATTTATGGCACGATCGCGCGATCACAGAGCTCTGGCGGCAGACGCCTTAGTGCAAGATTGGTCGCAGTTCCGGCTCACATATGTGTTTCCACCTCTGGCACTCTTGCCCAGAGTACTGCGCAAAAATCAGATCCGATTGCAGCCGCGTCATACTCGTCGCACCAGACTGGCCGAGGAGATCGTGGTACCCGGATCTGTGGCATCTCACGGTCGGCCGACCGTGGTCACTACCAGGCCGGCTAGACTTACTGTCCCAAGGGCCGTTTTTTCTCCATCGGAATTCTGCGGCCCTGAACCTGACTGTGTGGCCTTTGTGTCCTGGATCCTAGCGTCTTCAGGATTATCCCAAGGGGTCGTTGCCACCATGAGACAGGCTAGGAAGTCCGCCTCTGCTAAGATCTACCACAGAACGTGGAAGATTTTCTTAATCTGGTGCTCTACTCAGGGAGTGTCTCCCTGGCCATTTGCATTGCCTACTTTTCTTTCCTTCCTACAATAGGAGTTAGAAAAGGGCTTGTCGCTCGACTCCCTCAAAGGGCAAGTCTCAGCACTATCCGTGTTTTTTTCAGAAGCGTCTAGCACGTCTTTCTAAGGTGCGCACGTTCCCGCAGGGGGTTTGTCATATCGTACCCCCGTACAAGCGGCCGTTAGATCCATGGGATCTGAACTGGGTTCTAGTTGCTCTCCAGAAGTTTCTCCCTAAGGTCGTATCCTCGTTTCATCTTAATCAGGATATCTCCTTACCGTCCTTTTGCACTCATCCGGTTCACCGGTATGAGAATGATTTACGTTTGCTAGATCTGGTGAGAGCACTCAGAATCTACATTTCCCGCACGGCGCCCATACGCCGTTCCGATGCACTTTTTTTTTGTCCTTGTCGCTGGTACGCGCAAGAGGTTGCAGGCTTCTAAAGCCACCCTGGCTCGATGGATCAAAGAACCAATTCTGGAAGCCTACCGTTCTGCAGGGTTTCCGGTTCTTTCAGGGCTGAAAGCCCATTCACCCAGAGCCGTGGGTGCGTCCTGGGCACTACGACACCAGGCTTCGGCTCAACAGGTGTGCCAGGCAGCTACCTGGTTGAGTCTGCACACTTTCACCAAACATTCTCAGGTGCATACCTATGCTTCGGCGGATGCCAGCTTAGGTAGAAGAGTCCTGCAGGCGGCAGTGATTTCCCCGTAGGGGAGGGCTGTTTTGCAGCTCTAACATGAGGTATTTATTTACCCACCCAGGGACAGCTTTTGGACGTCCCAATCGTCTGGGTCTCCCAATAGAGCGCTGAAGAAGAAGGGAATTTTGTTACTTACCGTAAATTCCTTTTCTTCTAGCTCTTATTGGGAGACCCAGCACCCGCCCTGTTGTCCTTCGGGATTTTTTTGTTGTTTGCGGGTACACATGTTGTTCATGTTGAACGGTTTTTCAGTTCTCCGATGTTACTCGGAGTTAATTTGTTTAAACCAGTTATTGGCTTTCCTCCTTCTTGCTTTGGCACTAAAACTGGAGAACCCGTGACACCACGGGGGGGTATAGCCAGAAGGGGAGGGGCCTTGCACTTTTTAGTGTAGTGCTTTGTGTGGCCTCCGGAGGCAGTAGCTATACCCCAATCGTCTGGGTCTCCCAATAAGAGCTAGAAGAAAAGGAATTTACGGTAAGTAACAAAATTCCCTTCTTTGCGGCCTAGTCTCACTCTTTTCCCGCCCCCAGGCCTGCCAGTCAGGGGAAGGGCGGGACGCTGTACAGGACGTCAGCACTGAGGGCTGGAACATGCTTTGCATACTCCACCCCCCTCACTGTGCACAGTGGGGCACCAGATTCCCGCACTTTCTAGGGCACGCCCACGGCCCCCTCCTCTCCTCAGGACGCCGGCAGCCATTCCTGTCAGCTCTTCTGACCCTGGAGAGGGGAGACAAGCTCTGGGAGAGCCAGGCAGGGATTCTGGTGACCACACAACCGCTTTAAGCGGGCGGTAAGCAGCACCTGAGGTGCTGGCCCCACTAGTGCAGAAGTGTACTTATAGATTATATGATTATAGGCTATACTTTACACTGTATGGTGCACGGTTGATTTTTGGCTATATACCCTCCTGGATTGCTCAGAGGAGACAACAGCATGTCGTCCGCAAAAAGCAAGGGTGCCAAAGCACAGGCTTACTATGCTGCCTGCGCCGCATGTACGGCTATACTACCGACAGGTTCCACTGACCCTCATTGTGTGCAATGCTCGGCCCCTGTGGCACTTACTCAGCCGGAGCCTCTGCTAAGGGTGGCCCAGGGGGAACCACCTGCTAACACTGTCCAGGTGACAGGGACGGAGTTTGCAGTTTTTACTGATAGACTTTCTGAGACTATGGCTAAGATACTAGAAGCCTTGCAGTCCAGACCGGTATCTCAGACCATGGGCACTGTGGAATCATTGCTCCCTGGTCCCCCTCAGTTGGAACAACAATGTCCTCCCGGGGTGTCTCATAGTTCCCAGGGTGAGGTCTCTGACACTGACCGCAGCCCCAGACCGCTTAAGCGAGCTCGCTTGGAAATTCCCTCGACATCATCACATTGTTCAGGGTCTCAGCGGGAGGACTCTCTGTATGATGAAGCGGAGGTAGCTGATCAGGATTCTGATCCTGAGGCCGCTCTCAACCTTGATACTCCTGATGGGGACGCCATAGTGAATGATCTTATCGCGTCCATCAATCAGGTGTTGGATATTTCTCCCTCAGCTCCTCCAGCAGAGGAGTCAGCTTCTCAGCAGGAGAAATTCCGTTTCAGGTTTCCCAAGCGTACAACGAGTATGTTTCTGGACCACTCCGACTTCAGAGAGGCAGTCCAGAACCACCGAGCCTGTCCAGATAAGCGTTTTTCCAAGCGCCTTAAGGATACACGTTATCCCTTCCCCCCTGACGTGGTCAAGGGCTGGACTCAGTGTCCCAAGGTGGATCCTCCAATCTCCAGACTGGCGGCTAGATCCATAGTTGCAGTTGAAGATGGGGCTTCACTCAAGGATGCCACTGACAGACAGATGGAGCTCTGGTTGAAATCCATCTATGAAGCTATCGGCGCGTCTTTTGCTCCAGCATTCGCAGCCGTATGGGCACTCCAAGCTATCTCAGCGGGTCAAGCGCAAATTGACGCACTCACACGTACGTCTGCGCCGCAGGTGGCGTCCATAACCTCTCAAACGTCGGCATTTGCGTCCTACGCTATTAATACTGTCCTGGACTCTGCGAGCCGTACGGCGGTTGCAGCCGACAATTCGGTGGCAATACGCAGGGCCTTGTGGCTACGGGAATGGAAGGCAGATTCGGCTTCCAAAAAGTGCTTAACCAGCTTGCCTTTTTCTGGCGACCGTTTGTTTGGCGAGAGATTAGATGAAATCATCAAACAATCCAAGGGAAAGGAAACATCCTTACCCCAGGCCAAACCAAACATACCCCAACAGAGGAGGGGACAGTCGAGGTTTCGGTCCTTTCGGGGTGCGGGCAGGTCCCAATTCTCCTCGTCCAAAAGGCCTCAGAAGGATCAGAGGAACTCCGATTCATGGCGGTCTAAGTCACGCCCTAAAAAGACCGCCGGAGGTGCCGCTACAAAGGCGGCTTCCTCATGACTTACGACCTCTTCACACCGCATCCTCGGTCGGTGCAGGCTCTCCCGCTTTTGCGACACCTGGCTGCCACAAGTAAAAGACCGTTGGGTGAGAGACATTCTGTCTCACGGTTACAGGATAGAGGTCAGCTCTCGTCCTCCGACTCGATTCTTCAGAACATCTCCGCCTCCCGAGCGAGCCGAGGCTCTTCTGCAGGCGGTGGGCATTCTGAAGGCAGAAGGAGTGGTGGTCCCGGTTCCTCTTCAGCAACAGGGTCACGGTTTTTACTCCAACCTGTTTGTGGTTCCAAAGAAGGACGGGTCTTTCCGTCCTGTCCTGGACCTAAAACTGCTCAACAAACACGTAAAGACCAGGCGGTTCCGGATGGAATCCCTCCGCTCTGTCATCGCCTCAATGTCCCAAGGAGATTTCCTTGCATCGACCGATATCAAGGATGCTTATCTCCACGTACCGATTGCTCCAGAGCATCAGCGCTTCCTGCGCTTCGCCATAGTAGGAGGCGAACACCTTCAGTTCGCGGCACTGCCGTTCGGCCTGGCGACAGCCCCACGGGTTTTCACCAAGGTCATGGCTACAGTAGTTGCGGTCCTCCACTCTCAGGGTCACTCGGTGATCCCTTACTTAGACGATCTGCTAGTCAAGGCACCCTCTCAAGAGGCATGCCAACACGGTCTCAACGCTACTCTGGAGACTCTCCAGAGTTTCGGGTGGATCATCAATTTTCCAAAGTCAAATCTGACACCGGCCCAATCACTGACATATCTTGGCATGGAGTTTCATACCCTCTCAGCGATGGTGATGCTCCCGCTGAACAAACAGCGGTCACTGCAGACAGGGTTGCAATCTCTCCTTCAAGGCCAGTCACACCCCTTGAGGCGCCTCATGCACTTCCTGGGAAAGATGGTGGCAGCAATGGAGGCAGTCCCTTTCGCGCAGTTTCACCTGCGTCCTCTTCAATGGGACATCCTACGCAAATGGGACAGGAAGTCGACATCCCTCGACAGGAACGTCTCCCTCTCTCAGGCAACCAAAGCTTCCCTTCGGTGGTGGCTTCTTCCCACTTCATTATCGAAGGGGAAATCCTTCCTACCCCCATCCTGGGCGGTGGTCACGACGGACGCGAGTCTGTCAGGGTGGGGAGCAGTCTTTCTCCACCACAGGGCTCAGGGTACGTGGACTCAGCAAGAGTCCTCCCTTCAGATCAATGTTCTGGAGATCAGGGCAGTGTATCTTGCCCTAAAAGCGTTCCAGCAGTGGCTGGAAGGCAAGCAGATCCGAATTCAGTCGGACAACTCCACAGCGGTGGCTTACATCAACCACCAAGGCGGAACACGCAGTCGGCAAGCCTTCCAGGAAGTCCGGCGGATTTTGATGTGGGTGGAAGCCACAGCCTCCACCATCTCCGCAGTTCACATCCCGGGCGTAGAAAACTGGGAAGCAGACTTTCTCAGTCGCCAGGGCATGGACGCAGGGGAATGGTCCCTTCACCCGGACGTGTTTCAGGAGATCTGTTGCCGCTGGGGGATGCCGGACGTCGACCTAATGGCGTCCCGGCACAACAACAAGGTCACGGCATTCATGGCACGATCTCACGATCACAGAGCTCTGGCGGCAGACGCCTTAGTTCAGGATTGGTCGCAGTTTCAACTCCCTTATGTGTTTCCTCCTCTGGCACTGTTGCCCAGAGTGTTACGCAAGATCAGGGCCGACTGCCGCCGCACCATCCTCGTCGCTCCAGACTGGCCGAGGAGGTCGTGGTACCCGGATCTGTGGCATCTCACGGTCGGCCAACCGTGGGCACTACCAGACCGACCAGACTTGCTGTCTCAAGGGCCGTTTTTCCATCTGAATTCTGCGGCCCTCAACCTGACTGTGTGGCCATTGAGTCCTGGGTCTTAGCGTCTTCAGGATTATCTCAAGAGGTCATTGCCACTATGAGACAGGCCAGGAAACCAACGTCCGCCAAGATCTACCACAGGACGTGGAAAATATTCCTGTCGTGGTGCTCTGCTCAGGGTTTTTCCCCCTGGCCATTTGCCTTGCCCACTTTTCTGTCCTTCCTTCAATCCGGATTGGAAAAGGGTTTGTCGCTCGGCTCCCTTAAGGGACAAGTCTCTGCGCTCTGTGTTTTTCCAGAAGCGCCTAGCCAGACTTCCACAGGTACGCACGTTCCTGCAGGGGGTTTGTCACATCGTCCCTCCTTACAAGCGTCCGTTAGAACCCTGGGATCTGAACAGGGTGCTGATGGTTCTTCAGAAACCACCGTTCGAGCCAATGAGGGATATCTTTCTCTCACGCCTTTCGCAGAAAGTGGTTTTCCTAGTAGCAATCACTTCACTTCGGAGAGTGTCTGAGCTAGCAGCGTTGTCATGCAAAGCCCCTTTCCTGGTGTTTCACCAGGACAAGGTGGTTCTGCGTCCGGTTCCGGAATTTCTCCCTAAGGTGGTATCCCCCTTTCATCTCAATCAGGATATCTCCTTACCCTCTTTTTGTCCTCATCCAGTTCACCAATGTGAAAAGGATTTGCACTTGTTAGATCTGGTGAGAGCACTCAGATTCTACATTTCTCGTACGGCGCCCCTGCGCCGCTCGGATGCACTCTTTGTCCTTGTCGCTGGCCAGCGTAAAGGGACACAAGCTTCCAAATCAACCCTGGCTCGGTGGATCAAGGAACCAATTCTCGAAGCTTATCGTTCCTCGGGGCTTCCGGTTCCCTCAGGGCTGAAGGCCCATTCTACCAGGGCCGTGGGAGCGTCATGGGCCTTGCGGCACCAGGCTACGGCTCAGCAGGTGTGTCAGGCAGCTACCTGGTCGAGCCTGCACACTTTCACGAAACACTATCAGGTGCATACCTATGCTTCGGCAGATGCCAGCCTAGGTAGGCGAGTCCTTCAGGTGGCGGTTGCCCACCTGTAGGACGGAGCCGTTACGGCTCTATTATGAGGTATTATTTACCCACCCAGGGACTGCTTTTGGACGTCCCAATTGTCTGGGTCTCCCAATGGAGCGACAAAGAAGAAGGGAATTTTGTTTACTTACCGTAAATTCCTTTTCTTCTAGCTCCAATTGGGAGACCCAGCACCCGCCCCTGTTTTTTTGTGTGTACACATGTTGTTCATGTTGAATGGTTTCAGTTCTCCGATATTCCTTCGGATTGAATTTACTTTAAACCAGTTTATAATTTTTTCCTCCTTTCTTGCTTTTGCACCAAAACTGAGGAGCCCGTGAGAGCACGGGGGGTGTATAGGCAGAAGGGGAGGGGCTTTACACTTTTAGTGTAATACTTTGTGTGGCCTCCGGAGGCATAGCCTATACACCCAATTGTCTGGGTCTCCCAATTGGAGCTAGAAGAAAAGGAATTTACGGTAAGTAAACAAAATTCCCTTCTTCTTCTAGCTCCTATTGGGAGACCCAGCACCCGCCCCTGTGCCCTTCGGGCTGGTTGTTCTTTTGTGTACACATGTTGTTCATGTTGAATTGTTCTTTTGGTTCATGGTTTTCAGTTCTCCGAACATCCTTCGGATTGAATTTACCTTAGTCCAATTTATAAGTTTCCTCCTTCCTGCTTTTGCACCAAAACTGAGGAGCCCGTGATGCACGGGGGGGTGTATAGGCAGAGGGGAGGGGTTACACTTTTTAAAGTGTAATACTTTCTTCGGCGCTCCATTGGGAGACCCAGACGATTGGGGTGTATAGCTACTGCCTCCGGAGGCCACACAAAGTATTACACTAAAAAGTGTAAGGCCCCTCCCCTTCTGCATATACACCCCCCGTGGGATCACGGGCTCCTCAGTTTTATGCTTTGTGCGAAGGAGGTCAGACATCCACGCATAGCTCCACTGTTTAGTCAGCAGCAGCTGCTGACTATGTCGGATGGAAGAAAAGAGGGCCCATACTAGGGCCCCCAGCATGCTCCCTTCTCACCCCACTTTTGTCGGCGGTGTTTGTTAAGGTTGAGGTACCCATTGCGGGTACGGAGGCTGGAGCCCACATGCTGCTTTCCTTCCCCATCCCCCTGAGGGCTCTGGGTGAAGTGGGATCTTACCGGCCTCCAGGCTCTGAGGCCGGGCTCCATCCACAGACCCGGAGATCCTGCTGGAATGGAGCTGAGTATCGTCAGGGACAAGGCCCTGCAACGTTAAGGTACTCTGTGTCCCCGTACAGACCACGCACACACACACCAGCATGCTGGGTGTGTTAGTGCGCCGGGCACAACAGCGCTGCGCGCTGGGGCTATACTCACTGCAGCTTAGCTGAGTGAGTTAATGTGTGGGAAACTGCCGCGCCGGCCGCTGCTAGAAGCTGCGGCGCGGATGAGACTTGTGGTGCGCCGGGGACTTCCGCGCTGACCGTGCTTTTACGACGGCAGCGCTTATAAATCGAGTCCCCGGCTTTTGCGGCCTAGTTTCGTTTCCTTCCCGCCCCCGGGCCTGCCAGTCAGGGAAGGGGCGGGACGCTGTACAGTGGTCAGCACCGAGGGCTGGAGTCTTATTTACATACTCCAGCCCCCTCACTGGGCACAGTGGGACGCCAGTTTCCCGCTCGTTGTCTGGGGCACGCCCACGGCCCGCCCCTCTTCACAGGACGCCGGCAGCCATTCCTGCATGCAGTCTAAGCTGGAGAACGGACACAGGCTCTGGGAGACCCGGTCAAGGGATTCTGGCGACCACACACCCGCTTAAGCGGGCGGTAAGCAGCACCTTGGTGCTGACCCCACTAGTGCCACAGTGTTTTGTGTACTTTATGCTTGTACCTATATTTGCACTGTACGGTCGCTTCTTGGCTAGATACCCCTGGATTGCTCTGAGGAGACAACAGCATGTCGTCCGCAGAAAAGCAAGGGTGCCAAGGCACAGGCTTTCTATGCTGTCTGTACCGCATGTGAGGCTGTTTTACCGGCAGGTTCCACTAACCCCCATTGGGTAGAGTCTCTGCTAGTGGTGGCCCAGAGAGAGCCACCTGTGAAACTGTCCAGAGGACAGAGTTTGCAGTTTTTTGCGGATAAAATGTCTGGGACTATGACCAAGATTCTAGAAACTTGCAGTCCAGGCCGGTGACTCAGACAATGGGCACTGTTGAACAATGCCCCCCGGTCTCCCTCAGTTGGAACTAATACGTGCTCCAAGGGGGTCCCATACATCCCAGGCTGAAGGCTCTGCACGGACGACAGTCCCAGTCAGCCTAAGCGAGCTCGCTGGGAGAGACCCTCGACTTCACACACTAGTCAGGGTCTCAGCGAGAGGATTCTCTGTATGATGAGGCAGAGGTAGCTGATCAGGATTCTGATCCTGAGACCGCTTTCAATCTGGATGCTCCTAATAGTGACGCCATGGTGAACGATCTCATAGCATCCATCAATAGACTGGTGGATATTTCTCCCTCAGCCCCTCCAGTGGAGGAGTCAGCTTCGCAGCAGGAGAAATTCCATTTCAGGTATCCCAAGCGTAAATTCAGTACTTTTTTGGGCCACTCTGACTTCAGAGAAGCAGTCCAGAAACACCACGCTTATCCAGACAAGCGTTTCTCCACACGTCTTAAGGATACACGTTATCCCTTTCCCCCTGACGTGGTCAAGCGCTGGACCCAGTGTCCAAAGGTGGATCCCCCAATCTCCAGGCTTGCGGCTAGATCCATAGTTGCAGTGGAAGATGGGACTTCACTTAAAGATGCCATTGTCAGACAGATGGACCTCTGGTTGAAATCTGTCTATGAAGCTATCGGCGTGTCGTTTGCTCCGGCATTCGCAGCCGTATGGGCGCTCCAAGCTATTTCAGCTGGTCTTGCGCAGGTGGACACTGGCACACGTATATCTGTGCCGCAGATGGCGTCCTTAACCTCGCATATGTTTGCATTGCGACTTACGCTATTAATGCTGTCCTGGACTCTACGAGCCGTACGTCAGTGGCGTCCGCCAACTCCGTGGTTTTTACGCAGAGCCTTGTGGTTAAGGGAATGGAAGGCAGATTCTGCTTCCAAAAAGTGTTTAACCAGTTTGCCATTATCTGGTGTCAGACTGTTTGGTGAGCGATTGGATGAAATCATTAAACAGTCCAAGGGTAAGGATTCTTCCTTACACCAGCCCAGATCAAACAAAACCCAACAGAGGAAAGGACAGTCGAGGTTTCGATCCTTTCCAGGCTCGGGCAGGTCCCAGTTTTCTTCGTCCATAAGGACTCAAAAGGCTCAGAGGGGCTCAGATTCCTGGCGGGCTCAATCACGCCCAAAGAAGGCAGCCGGAGGAACCGCTACCAAGGCGGTTTCCTCATGACTTTCAGCCCTCTCTCTCCGCATCCGCGGTCGGTGGCAGACTCTCCCGCTTTGGCGACATTTAGCTGCCACAGGTCAAAAACCGGTGGGTGAGAGACATTTTGTCTCACGTGTACAGGATAGAGTTCTGTTCTCGTCCTCCGGCTCGATTCTTCAGAACTTCCCCACCTCCCGACCGAGCCGATGCTCTTCTGCAGGCAGAAGGAGTGGTAATCCCTGTTCCTCTGCAGGAACAAGGTCACGGTTTTTACTCCAATCTGGTTGTGGTGCCAAAAAAGGACGGCTCTTTCCGTTCCTTTCTGGACCTATAACTGCTCAACACATGAAAACCAGGCGGTTCCGGATGGAATCCCTCCGCTCCGTCATTGCCTCAATGTCTCAAGGAGATTTCCTAGCATCAATAGACATCAGGATGCTTATCTCCACGTGCCGATTGCTCCAGAGCACCAGTGTTTGCTACGATTCGTTATAGAAGACGAGCATCTTCAGTTCGTAGCCCTGCCCTTCGGTCTGGCGACAGCCCCACGGGTTTTCACCAAGGTCATGGCAGCAGTGGTAGCAGTCCTGCACTCTCAGGGTCACTCTGTGATCCCTTACTTGGACGATCTACTTGTCAAGGCACCCTCTCAAGAGGCATGCCAACACAGCCTGAACGTTGCGCTGGAGACTCTCCAGAGTTTCGGGTGCATCATCAACTTTTCAAAGTTAATTCTGACCCCGACCCAATCGCTGAGATATCTTGGCATGGAGTTTCATACTCTCTTAGCGATAGTGAAGCTTCCGCTGGACAAACAGCGTTCACTACAGACGGGGGTGCAGTCTCTCCTTCAAGGCCAGTCACACCCCTTAAGACGCCTCATGCACTTCTTAGCGAAGATGGTAGCAGCAATGGAGGCAGTCCCTTTCGCGCAGTTTCATCTGCGTCCACTGCAATGGGACATTCTCCGCCAATGGGATGGGAAGTCGACATTCCCTAGACAGGAACGTCTCCCTTTCTCAGACGGTCAAGGACTCTCTTCAGTGGTGACTTCTTCCCACCTCATTGTCAAAAGGAAAGTCCTTCCTACCCCCATCCTGGGCGGTGGTCACGACAGACGCGAGTCTGTCAGGGTGGGGAGCAGTCTTTCTCCACCACAGGGCGCAGGGTACGTGGACTCAGCAAGAGTCCACCCTTCAGATCAATGTTCTGGAAATCTGGGCAGTGTATCTTGCCCTGCAACCCTTCCAGCAGTGGCTGGAAGGCAAACGGATCCGAATTCAGTCGGACAACTCCACAGCGGTGGCATACATCAACCACCAAGGCGGAACACGCAGTCGGCAAGCCTCCCAGGCAGTCCGGCGGATTCGGATGTGGGTGGAAGACAGAGCATCCACCATATCCGCAGTTCACATCCCGGGCGTAGAAAACTGGGAAGCAGACTACTTCAGTCGCCAGGGTATGGACGCAGGGGAATGGTCTCTGCACCCGGACGTGTTTCAGGAAATCTGTAGCCGCTGGGGGATGCCGGACGTCGACCTAATGGCGTCTCGGCACAACAACAAGGTCCCGATTTTCATGGCGCGGTCTCACGATCAAAGAGCTCTGGCGGCAGGCGCCTTAGTTCAGGATGGGTCGCAGTTCCAGCTACCCTATGTGTTTCCCCCTCTGGCACTGTTGCCCAGAGTGCTACGCAAGATCAGCTCCGATTGCCGCCGCGCCATCCTCGTCGCCCCAGACTGGCCGAGGAGGTCGTGGTACCCGGATCTGTGGCATCTCACGGTCGGCCAACCGTGGGCACTACCAGACCGGCCACACTTACTGTCCCAAGGGCCGTTTTTTCTGTCTGAATTTTACGGCCCTGAACCTGACTGTGTGGCCATTGAGTCCTGGATCCTAGCGTCTTCAGGATTATCTCAAGACGTCATTGCCACCATGAGACGGGCTAGGAAGCCGACGTCTGCCAAGATCTACCACAGGACGTGGAAGATATTCTTATCTTAGTGCTCTGCTCAGGGAGTGTCTCCCTGGCCATTTGCATTGCCTACTTTTCTTTCCTTCCTGCTCTGGTTTGGAAAAAGGTTTGTCGCTCGGCTCCCTTAAAGGACAAGTCCCAGCGCTGTCTGTATTCTTTCAGAGCATACAAGATAAGGCAGAAAAGGGGTTAATGCTGCGCATCAGCCAAATGAAGACGTATAATGTTGATGAAGATGAGTATTCTTTTATTTCATGGGTCTACGCGTTTCAAGGTGACAACCTCTTCCTCAGGACCAATGCATCAACAACAAGTGACTTGTTGTTGATGCATTGGTCCTGAGGAAGAGGTTGTCACCTTGAAACGCGTAGACCCATGAAATAAAAGAATACTCATCTTCATCAACATTATACGTCTTCATTTGGCTGATGCGCAGCATTAACCCCTTTTCTGCCTTATCTTGTATGCTCATCCACGTGGGGCTGCAGCAGACGCCATTATCTCATGCGCACTAGTGGTTGTGACTGTCACAACTGATCCAGGTGAGTGTATATTTTCCAGGTATACCCCACTGATCACTTTGGTGTTACACTATCAGCGCTCCTTATTTTCAGATCTATATGTATTCTTTCAGAAGCGCCTAGCACGACTTCCTCAGGTACGCACGTTCCTGCAGGGGGTTTGTCACATTGTCCCTCCGTACAAGAGGCCGTCAGACCCATGGGATCTGAACAGGGTACTAATTGCTCTCCAGAAGCCGTCCTTCGAGCCTCTGAGGGATGTTTCACTTTCTCGACTTTCACAGAAAGTGGCCTTTCTGGTAGCGGTCACATCTCTTCGGAGAGTGTCCGAACTAGCAGCGCGGTCAGCCAAAGCTCCCTTCCTGGTGTTTCACCAAGACAAGGTAGTGCTGCGCCTGATTCCGGAGTTCTCCCTAAGGTGGTATCCCCCTTTCTTCTCAATCAGGATATCTCCTTACCTTCCTTTTGTCCTCATCCAGTTCATCGATATGAAATGGATTTGCATTTGTTGGATCTGGTGAGAGCACTCAGAATCTACATTTCCCGCACGGCGCCCCTGCGCCGCTCGGATGCGCTCTTTGTACTTGACTCTGGTCAGCGTAAAGGGTCGCAGGCTTCCAAATCCACCCTGGCTCGATGGATCAAGGAACCAATTCTTGAAGCCTACCGTTCTGCTGGGCTTCCGGTTCCATCAGGGCTGAAGGCCCATTCTACCAGAGCCGTGGGTGCGTCCTGGGCATTACGGCACCAGGCTACGGCTCAGCAGGTGTGCCAGGAAGCTACCTGGTCGAGTCTGCACACTTTCCCAAGCATTATCAGGTGCATACCTACGCTTAGGCGGATGCCAGCCTAGGTAGAAGAGTCCTGCAGGCGGCGGTTGCCTCCATGTAGGGAAGGGCTGTTTTACGGCCCTAACTTGAGGTATTAATTTACCCACCCAGGGACTGCTTTTGGACGTCCCAATCGTCTGGGTCTCCCAATGGAGCGCCGAAGAAGAAGGGAATTTTGTTACTTACCGTAAATTCCTTTTCTTCTAGCTCCAATTGGGAGACCCAGCACCCGCCCTGTTTCCTTCGGGATTTTTGGTTTTTTCGGGTACACATGTTGTTCATGTTGAATGGTTTCAGTTCTCCGATGTTCCTTCGGATTGAATTTGTTTAACCAGTTATTGGCTTTCCTCCTTCTTGCTTTTGCACTAAAACTGAGGAGCCCGTGATCCCACGGGGGGTGTATATGCAGAAGGGGAGGGGCCTTACACTTTTTAGTGTAATACTTTGTGTGGCCTCCGGAGGCAGTAGCTATATACACCCCAATCGTCTGGGTCTCCCAATTGGAGCTAGAAGAAAAGGAATTTACGGTAAGTAACAAAATTCCCTTCTTGTGTGGCCTCCGGAGGCAGTAGCTATACACCCAATTGTCTGGGTCTCCCAATAGGAGCTAGAAGAAAAGGAATTTACGGTAAGTAAACAAAATTCCCTTCATTCCTGCCCCTGTTGCACCTGTCAATCAAATAGCAGTGCATTGCTGGAACTTTACTTGCACATATCTCTGAAATAAAACTTCCAATCTCAGAACAAAATGTATGGTGAGATTCAGCCTCCTAGAGCCAGTATAGCACTGGCTTTACTTTATATATGAAATTCCTGCTGGTTGGTTCCCTTTAAAGGGAACCTGTCACCAGATTTGGTGACTATAAGCTGCGGTAACCACCAGTGGGCTCTTATATACAGCATTCTAACATGAGGTCCTGCGCAGGTGCACTACAATACTTTGATCTGTCCTGCTCAGGGCAGATCAAAGAGCACCTGCGCTGGACCTCAATGCCGGTGCATGTGCATGATGTAGGACGCGTCATGCACCCTAGCTTCAGAAGAAGGAAGACAAAGATGGCCGAAAGAGGAGGCGCCGTACCCAGAGAACGGAGACGCCCATTTGACCATATCTGCACCGTACCGACCGTTTTAGGTGAGTATTATAAAGTGATTTTTACGTTGTACACAGCGGCCTGGGCTCTTATATACAGCATGCTAGATTGCTGTATATAAGAGCCCACTGGTGGTGGCCGCAGCTTATAGGGCAAAAAACTGGTGACAGTTTCCCTTTTAAGGTTTTAAAACTATGCAAAGTAAAGACATGAATCTTCTGCTATTTTTTCTCCTATCGTTGCATCATTCAGTTTGATTATACTGCAGAATAATAAAAAACAATGATTCTTCATTCTAGAATTTAAAAAAAAAAAATAAATAAATAATATATATATATATATATATATATATATATATATATATATATATATATATATAATATGCATATATATATATACACATATGCATATGTTTTTTATTTCTATAGATTTCCAATGGTGTTCCGCTTGCAAATGGGAGGAGGCTGCAGTACAGGAGCAACGGTATGTTTATTTTTACTTTATAATAGTTTAGTTTTCATTTTTCGGGAATATTTTAATTAATGAAACCCACACTGTATAGTTGGCTGCTTCATAATCAAGGCCGGTGTTTGCACCTCTCAGAAATGAGGCCGGTGTTTGCATTTCTTGTCTATTTTATCCAAATGAAATGTAAGATGATTGTGCATTACTTTTCTCTTCTTCCAGGACTGTTCTCACTGATCTTTGTTGGAGTCCTGGTAGCTGGGCTGATATACCAGAGAATAAGCCTCCTTTACGTGTATAAACACCTTCATCAGTTTGCCGCCTCGGCCACTCTCCTCGCTCTGATTTTAAGTGTGTTTGTCATCACTCGCTCAAGAAGAGCCGCGCAGGAAGACCTTTGTGCGGCAGGGAAATCCGGTAGGTATTCGCCACTTGATCAAACCCATTTTCTGCTGATCTTCCCCAGTGCCTGTTTTAACAGGACTTTGCCCCCCCCCCCCACCCCCGTCCTGCACAGTTACCTCTATAAGCATCTTTAAGAAATTCTGTAAATATTCCTTCCATCAAAGTGAAAGTAAATGTATTGATTTGTATAATGTAATATTTGGTTTTAGAATTTCATTTTTTTATTTTATTTTTTTTCTTTGTCGCTCTATTGGGAGACCCAGACAATTGGGTGTATAGGCTATGCCTCCGGAGGCCGCACAAAGTATTACACTCAAAAGTGTTAAGCCCCTCCCCTTCTGCCTATACACCCCCCGTGCTCCCACGGGCTCCTCAGTTTTTTGCTTTGTGCGAAGGAGGTCAGACACGCACAGCACAGCTCCACAGATTAGTCAGCAGCAGCTGCTGACTGTGTCGGTTGGAAGAAAAGTGGGCCCATATAGGGCCCCCAGCATGCTCCCTTCTCACCCCACTCTTGTCGGCGGTGTTGTTAAGGTTGAGGTATCCATTGCGGGTACAGAGGCTGGAGCCCACATGCTGCTTTCCTTCCCCATCCCCCTCAGGGCTCTGGGTGAAGTGGGATCCTATCGGTCTCCAGGCACTGAGACCGTGCTTCATCCACAACTCCTGTGGAGACTGCTGGATAGGAGCCGGGGTACCGTTCAGGGACATGGCCCTGCTACGTGAAGGTACTCTGTATCCCTGTGGGGACCGCGCACGGCAACACCTCAGCTTTGCTGGGTGTGCTAGTGCACCGGGGGACCGGGTTAAACTGTGCCATTACACACTCAGCGTCGCTGAGTGTGTTTATATGTAGGGGCTACCGCGCTAACCGCCGCTGCCATGGGAAACTGCGGCGCGGCTGGGACTTGTAGTTCGCCGGGGACTTCGGCGTTGGCTGCGCTTTTACGGCGGCCACGCTTATACTCGAGTCCCCGGCTTGGCTTGCGGCCTAGTTTCCCTTTCTCCCGCCCTCAGCCCTGACAGGCAGGGGAAGGGCGGGACGCTGCACGGAAGAGCAGCACTGAGGGCTGGAGTATGATTTCCATACTCCACCCCCCTCACTGTGCACAGTGTGAGCACCTCGGCTACGCCCACGGCTCCCTCCTCTCGTCAGGACGCCGCAGCCATTTCCTGTCAGCTCCTACGACGCTGCAGAGAGGGACAAACCCTGAGAGACCCAGACACGGTCTCTGGTGGCCTCATAACCGCTTTAGGCGGCTGGTAAGCAGCACCTGTGGTGCTAGCCTCATGGTGCTGTAGTGTACTGATACATTATTTGTTTTTAGTATATATTTCTTCGGCGCTCCATTGGGAGACCCAGACGATTGGGTGTATAGCACTGCCTCCGGAGGCCACACAAAGCAATTACACTAAAAAGTGTAAGGCCCCTCCCCTTCTGGCTATACACCCCCAGTGGGATCACTGGCTCACCAGTTTTCTGCTTTGTGCGAAGGAGGTCAGACATCCACGCATAGCTCCACTGTTTAGTCAGCAGTAGCTGCTGACTCTATCGGATGGAAGAAAAGAGGGCCCATATAGGGCCCCCAGCATGCTCCCTTCTCACCCCACTTGCGGTTTGTAAGGTTGAGGTACCCATTGCGGGTACGGAGGCTGGAGCCCACATGCTGCTTTCCTTCCTCATCCCCCTGAGGGGCTCTGTGGAAGTGGGATCTTACCGGCCCCCAAACCCTGAGGCCGAGCTCCATCCACAGACCCAGAGACCCTGCTGGAGGAGCTGAGTACAGTCAGGGACAAGGCCCTGCAACGTTCAGGTACTCTGTGTCCCCGCACAGACAGGCCACGCACACTCCAGGCTTGCTGGGTGTGCTAGTGCGCCGGGGGCACTAGCGCTGCGCGCTTGGGTTAGAGTCACTGCAGCGTAGCTGAGTGATTTTATGTCTTGGGAACTACCGCGCCGGCCGCTCCGGGAAGAGTCCTGCAGGCGGCAGTTGCCTCCCCGTAGGGGAGGGCTGTCTTTGCAGCTCTAACATGAGGTATTTCTTTACCCACCCAGGGACAGCTTTTGGACGTCCCAATCGTCTGGGTCTCCCAATGGAGCGCCGAAGAAGAAGGGAATTTTGTTACTTACCGTAAATTCCTTTTCTTCTAGCTCCTATTGGGAGACCCAGCACCCGCCCTGTTGTCCTTCGGGATTTTTGGTTGTTTTTCGGGTACACATGTTGTTCATGTTGAATGGTTTTCAGTTCTCCGACGTATCTTCGGAGTGAATTTGTTTAAACCAGTTATTGGCTTTCCTCCTTCTTGCTTTTGCACTAAAACTGGTGAGCCAGTGATCCCACTGGGGGTGTATAGCCAGAAGGGGAGGGGCCTTACACTTTTTAGTGTAATTGCTTTGTGTGGCCTCCGGAGGCAGTGCTATACACCCAATCGTCTGGGTCTCCCAATAGGAGCTAGAAGAAAAGGAATTTACGGTAAGTAACAAAATTCCCTTCTTTACACTGTATGAGCACAGTTCATTCTGGCTATATACCCTAGTGTGTTACTCAGGGAAAACAATAGCATGGCGCCCACAAAAGGCAGGGGTGCCAAAAACACAGGCTTATTATGCTGCCTGCGTCGCTTGTACGACCCAACTGCCGGCAGGTTCCATTGACCCTCATTGTGTGCAATGTTCGGCCCCTGTGTCACTTCTTCAGCCAGGGCCTCTGCTAAGAGGGACCCAGGGGGAGCCACCTGTTGACACTGTCCTAGTGACGGGGACGGAGTTTGCAAAACTCTCTGAGACTATGGCTAAGATACTAGAAGCCTTGCAGTCCAGGCCGGTATCTCAGCAAAGGGACTCTGTTGAATCATTGTTCCCTGACCCCCTCAGTTGGACCAACAATGTCCTCCCGGGGTATCTCATACATCCCAGGCTGAGGGTTCTGACTTAGACCCCAGCCCCAGACCGACTAAGCGGGCTCGCTTAGAATTTCCCTCGACATCATATTGTTCAGGGTCTCAGCGGGGGGAATCTCTGGTTGATAATGCGGAGACAGCTGATCAGGATTCTGATCCTGAGGGCGCTCTCAATCTTAATACTCCAGACGGGGACGCCATACTGAACGTTCTTATTGCGTCCATCGATCAAATGCTGGATATTTCTCCCTCAGCTCCTCCGGCGGAGGAGTCAGCTTCTCTTACACCGAGTATGTTTCTAGACCACTCTGATTTCAGAGAGGCAGTCCAGAATCATCATGCTTGTCCAGATAAGCGTTTTTTCTAAGCGCCTTAAGGATACACGTTATCCTTTTCCCACTGACGTGGTTAAAGGTTGGACTCAGTGTCCCAAAGTGGATCCTCCAATCTCCAGACTGGCGGCTACATCCATACTTGCAGTGGACGAGGGGGCCTCGCTCAAGGATGCCACTGACAGACAGATGGAGCTCTGGTTGAAATCCATCTATGAAGCTATCGGAGCTTCTTTTGCCCCAGCATTCGCAGCTGTATGGGCGCTACAAGCTATCTCAGCAGGTCAAGCACAAATTGAAGCAGCCACATGCACAGCCGCGCCACAAGTGGCATCCATTACCACCCAGACCTCGGCAATTGCGTCTTACGCTATTATTGCTGTCCTGGACTCTGCGAGCCGTACGGCGGTCGCGGCCGCCAATTCGGTGGTACTCCGCAGGGCCTTGTGGCTACGGGAATGGAAGGCAGATTCTGCTTCCAAAAAAGCGCTTAACCAGTTTGCCAATTTCTGGCGACAGGCTGTTTGGCGAGCGTCTGGATGAAATCATCAAACAATCCAAGGGAAAGGATACATCCTTACCCCAGTCCAAACAGGACATACCCAACGGAGGAGAGGGCAGTCGAGGTTTCGGCCCTTTCAGGGCGCGGGCAGGTCCCAATTCTCCTCGTCCAAAAGGTCTCAGAAAGTACAAAGGAACTCTGATGCATGGCGGTCTAAGTCACGTCCTTAAAAGGCCACCGGAGGCGCCGCTAACAAAGCGGCTTCCTCATGACTTTCGACCTCCTCTAGTAGCATCCTCGGTCGGTGGCAGGCTTTCCCGCTTTTGCGACACCTGGCTGCCACAAATAAAAGACCGCTGGGTGAGAGACATTCTGTCTCACGGTTACAAGATAGAGTTCACCTCTCGTCCCCCGACTCGATTCTTCAGGTCATCCCCGCCTCACTAGCGAGCCGAGGCTCTTCTGCAGGCGCTGCGCACTCTGAAGGCAGAAGGAGTGGTGATCCCGGTTCCTCTTCAGCAACTGAGCCACGGTTTTTACTCCAACTTGTTTGTGGTCCCAAAGGAGGACGGGTCTTTCCGCCCGGTCCTGGACCTGAAACTGCTCAACAAACATGTAAAAACCAGACGGTTCAGGATGGAATCCCCCCGCTCCGTCATCGCCTCAATGTCCCAAGGAGATTTCCTTGCGTCGATCGATATCAAAGATGCTTATCTCCACGTACCGATTGCTCCAGAGCACCAGCGCTTCTTGCGCTTCGCCATAGGAAATGAACACCTGCAATTCGTGGCACGGCCGTTCGGCCTGGCAACAGCTCCACGGGTTTTTACCAAGGTTATGGCTACTGTAGTAGCGGTCCTCCACTCTCAGGGTCACTCGGTGATCCCGTACTTGGATACTGATCAAGGCACCCTCTCAAGAGGCATGCCAACGCAGCCTCGACGCTTCCCTGGAGACTCTCCAGGGTGTCGGGTGGATCATCTATTTCTTTTTCGCTCTATTGGGAGACCCAGACAATTGGGTGTATAGGCTATGCCTCCGGAGGCCGCACAAAGTACTACACTTAAAAGTGTTAGGCCCCTCCCCTTCTGCCAATACACCCCCCGTGCTCCCACGGGCTGCTCAGTTTTTTGCTTTGTGCGAAGGAGGTCAGACACGCACAGCACAGCTACACAGATTAGTCAGCAGCAGCTGCTGACTAGGTCGGATGGAAGAAAAGTGGGCCCATATAGGGCCCCCAGCATGCTCCCTTCTCACCCCACTTTTGTCGGCGGTGTTGTTAAGGTTGAGGTATCCATTGCGGGTACGGCGGCTGGAGCGCACATGCTGTTTTTCCTTCCCCATCCCCCTTAGGGCTCTGGGTGAAGTGGGATCTTATCGGTCTCCAGGCACTGAGACCGGGCTTCATCCACAACTCCTGTGGAGCCTGATGGATAGGAGCCGATACCGTTCAGGGACATGGCCCTGCATCTTAAAGGTACTCTGTATCCCTATGGGGACCGCGCACGGCATCACCTCAGCTTTGCTGGGTGTGCTAGTGCACCGGGGACCGCGGCGCTGACCGGGTCTATATGTGCCATTACACACTCAGCGTCGCTGAGTGTGTTTATATGTAAGGGCTACCGCACTGACCGCCGTTGCCACGGGACACTGCGGCGCGGCTGGGACTTGTAGTTCGCCGGGGACTTTCTTTTTTTTTTTTTTTTGTTTTTATAAAACTTTATTGCTAATACTGATGACACAGAGAAGCCCTCCCGTGCACACGGATAATGTTCCATTGTTTCGGGCTGATGCCTATAGCAGGATTCCTGCTTTCTTCTCGAGTCCATGTTGTGCACCTCCCTGCCCCGAGACAAAACAGATGCTAAGCATCCCAACCATGGCAGCAATGTGCACAGCAATGCGACACACCCGCCGTGTGCAGGGGCCGCAGAAATAAATTTTTTTTTTTTTCACCAGCTTGGATTCAAACCAGCAACTTTCAAACTAGTGTCCAGCAGCCTCCTAGCCTTTCTAGCTGCTCTAAGCTGTTAAGCCACTAGGATTGATGATTCGCCGGGGACTTTCACGCGACCGCGCTTTTACGGCGGCCGCGTTTATTACTACAGTCCCCGGCTTCATTGCGGCCTAGTTTTCCTTTTTTTTCTCCCGCCCTCAGCCCTGACAGGCAGGGGAAGGGCGGGACGCTGCACGGAGCGAGCAGCAATGAGGGCTGGAGTATGATTTACATGCTCCACTCCCCTCACTGTACACAGTATGAGCGCCCGTTTCGCGCTCTTTCTAGGCCACGCCCACAGCTTCCTCAGCTCGTCAGGACGCCGCAGCCATTCCTGTCAGCTCCACCGACGCTGCAGAGAGGGACATATTCATGGGAGACCCAGACACGGTCTCTGGTGGCCTCACAACCGCTTAGGCGGCTGGTAAACAGCACATGTGGTGCTAGCCCCATGGTGCTGTATTGTATGGGTACATTATTTGTGTACTGTATATAATTTACACTGTATGAGCACAGTTCTTTCTGGCTATATACCCTATTGTGTTACTCAGGGAAAACTATAGCATGGCGCCCATAAAAGGCAGGGGTGCCAAAACACAGGCTTATTATGTTGCCTGCGCCGCATGTAAGACCCAGCTACAGGCAGGTTCCACTGACCCTCATTGTGTACAGTGTTCGACCCCTGTGACACTTCCTCAGCCGGATCCTCTGCTAAGAGGGGCCCAGGGGGAGCCACCTGTTGACACTGTCCAGGTGACGGGGACTGAGTTTGCAGCCTTTAAGGATCAACTCTCTGAGACTATGGCTAAGATACTAGAAGCCTTGCAGTCCAGACCGGTATCTCAGCAAAGGGACTCTGTTGAATCATTGTTCCCTGACCCCCCTCATTTGGACCAACAATGTCCTCACGGGGTATCTCATACATCCCAGACGGAGGGTTCGGACTTAGAACCTAGCCCCAGATCGTCTAAGCGAGCCCGCTTAGAATTTCCCTCGACATCATATTGTTTAGGGTCTCAGCGGGGGGATTCTCTGGTTGATGATGCGGAAACAGCTGATCAGGATTCTGATCCTGGGAGCGCTCTCAATCTTAATTCTCCAGACGGGGACGCCATAGTGAATGATCTTTTCTTCGGCGCTCCATTGGGAGACCCAGACGATTGGGTGTATAGCTACTGCCTCCGGAGGCCACACAAAGCATTACACTAAAAAGTGTAAGGCCCCTCCCCTTCTGGCTATACACCCCCCGTGGGATCACGGGCTGATCAGTTTTCTGCTTTGTGCGAAGGAGGTCAGACATCCACGCATAGCTCCACTGTTTAGTCAGCAGCAGCTGCTGACTATGTCGGATGGAAGAAAAGTGGGCCCATATGGGGTCCCCAGCATGCTCCCTTCTTACCCCACTTGCGGTTTGTAAGGTTGAGGTACCCATTGCGGGTACGGAGGCTGGAGCCCACATGCTGTTTTCCTTCCCCATCCCCCCTCAGGGCTCTGGGTGAAGTGGGATCTTACAGGTCTCCAGGCACTGAGACCGGGCTCCATCCACAGACCCAGAGAACCTGCTGGATATGGAGCTGAGTATCGTCAGGGACAGGCCCTGCTACATTAAGGTACTCTGTGTCCCCGGGCAAGCGCGCACACACACACCAGCATTGCTGGGAGTGTTAGTGCGCCGGGGGCAACAGCGCGGAGCGCTCGTGCTATTATTCACTACAGCTTTGCTGAGTGACTTTATGTATTGGGAACTGCCGCGCCGGCCGCTGCTGGGTGTTTTTTACATTGTGGCGCGGCTGGGACTTGTGGTGCGCCGGGGACTTCCGCGCTGGCCGTGCACATGGACGGCCGCGCTTATTACTCGAGTCCCCGGCTTTGCGGCCTAGTTTTCGTTTCGTTCCCGCCTCCAGCCCTGCCAGTCAGGGGAGAGGCGGGATGCTGTACAGACAGTCAGCGCCGAGGGCTGGAGTCTGCTTTGCATTCTCCAGCCCCCTTCACTGGACACAGTGGGACGCCAGTTTCCCGCTCTTGTCTGGGGCACGCCCACGGCCCGCCCCTCGTCACACGAGCTGGAGAAGGACGCCGGCAGCCATTCCTGCAGTCCGAGCTGGGGAACGGAGACATGCTCTGGGCATCCAGTCACAGGGCTCTGGCGACCACACATCCGCGTTATAGGCGGGCGGTAAGCAGCACCTGAAGTGCTGACCCCACTAAATACCGAAGTGTCCATTTGTATTTTATGCCTGTATGCTATACACTGCACTGTAGGTCGCTATCTTTGGCTATATGACCTCCTAGATGGCGAGATAACAGCAGCAAAAACGCAAGGGTGCTAAGGCACAGGTTTTCTAGGCTGCTTGTATTACATGTGCTGAAGTGTTCATTTGTACTTATGCTGGTATGCTATACACTGCACTGTACGGTCGCTACTCTTGGCTATATTCTCCTAGAGGGCTGGACAACAGCAGCAAAAAAGCAAGGGTGCTAAGGCACAGGCTTTATAGGCTGCTTGTACTGCATGTGCTGAAGTGTTCATTTGTATATATGCTTGTATGCTATACATTGCACTGTACGGTCGCTACTCTTGGCTATATTCTCCTAGAGGGCTGGACAACAGCAGCAAAAAAGCAAGGGTGCTAAGGCACAGGTTTTCTAGGCTGCTTGTATTGCATGTGCTGAAGTGTTCATTTGTACTTATGCTTGTATGCTATACATTGCACTGTACGGTCGCTATTCTCGGCTATATGCTCCTAGATGGCTGGACAACAGCAACAAAAAAGCAAGGGTGCCAAGGCACAGGCTTTCTATGCTGCTTGTATTGCATGTGCTGAAGTGTTTATGCTTGTATGCTATACATTGCATAGATGGTTAGAATACAGCAGCAAAAAAGCAACACAGGCTTTCTATGCTGTTTTTCCTGCATGTGATACTGTTCCACCGGCAGGTTCCACTGACCCCCATTGTGTGCAATGCTCCCCTGTAGCACTTGGTCAGCCGGGGTCTCTACTAGAGGTGGCCAAAGGAACCACCTGTGAACCCTGTCCAGGGACAGGGACGGAGCTGCAGTTTCGGCTGATAGATTGTCATGGGATAGAGACTTTGCAGTCCAGACAGGCCATGGGCAATCTTGATTAATGCTCCCTGGCCACCCTCATTTGGAACATAATCAGTGCTCCGGGGGGGGTCCCAGGCATTCCAGGGTGAAGGCTCTGACACGGACGGCAGTCCCAGACAGCCTAAACTAGCTCGCTGGGTACGACACTCGGCTTCATCACTAGTCAGGGTCCCAGCGGGAGGACTCTCTGTATGATGAGGCAGACGTAGCTGATCAGGGCTTTGGTCCTGACACCGCTCTCAATCCGGATACACCGGATGGTGACGCCATAGTGAATGATCTTATAGCGTCCATCAATGGAATGTTGGATATTTCTCCCTCAGCTCCTCCGGTGGAGGAGTCAGCTTCACAGCAGGAGAAATCCTTTTTCAGTATCTCATGCGTAGATTGAGTACTTTTCTGGCCACGCTGACTTCAGAGAAGCAGTTCAGAAACACCACGCTTACCAGATCAGCGTTTTCTCCAAACGTATTAAGGATACACGTTATCCCTTCCCCCTGACGTGGTAAAGCGCTGGACCCAGGGTCCAAAGGTGGATCCCCCAATCTCCAGGCTTGCGGCTAGATCCATAGTTGCAGTGGAGATGGGACTTCACTTAAAGATGCCATTGACAGACAGATGGACCTCTGGTTGAAATCTGTCTGTGAAGCTATCAGCGTGTCGGTTGCTCCGGCATTCGCAGCCGTATGGGCACTCTAAGCTATTTCAGCTGGTCTTGCGCAGCTGGTCTTGAGCACATGTACATCTGTGCCGCAGCTGGTGTCCTTAACCTCGCAATGTCTGCATTGCGACTTACACTAGTAATGCTGTCCTGGGGGGACAGTCGAGGTTTCGGTCCTTCCCAGGCTCGGGCAGGTCCCAATTGTCCTCGTCCAAAAGGGCTCAAAAGGCTCAGAGGGGCTCAGATTCCGGCCGGGCTCAATCACGCCCAAGGAAGGCAGCAGGAGGAACCGCTACCAAGGCGGTCTCCTCATGACTTTCAGCTCTCTCTCTCCGCATCCGCGGTTGGTGGCAGACTCTCCCGCTTGGCGACATTTAGCTGCCACAGGTCACAGACCGGTGGGTGAGAGACATTGTGTCTCACGTGTACAGGATAGAGCTCTGTTCTCGTCCTCCGGCTCGATTCTTCAGAACTCCCCCCCCCCCCCCCCCCCCCCCACCGAGCCGATGCTCTTCTGCAGGCAGAAGGAGTGGTAATCCCTGTTCCTCGTCAGGAACAAGACACGGTTTTTTACTCCAATCTGATTGGGGTGCCAAAAAAGGGTGGCTCTTTCCGTTCCGTTCTGGAGCTAAAACTGCTCACCAAGCACGTGAAGGCCAGGCGGTTCCGGATGTAACCCTCCGCTCCGTCATTGCCTCAATGTCTCAAGGAGATTTCCTAGCATCAATAGACATCAGGATGCTTATCTCCACGTGCCGATTGCTCCAGAGCACCAGCGTTTGCTACGTTTCGTTATTGAAGACGAGCATCTTCAGTGCGTAGCCCTACCCTTCGGTCTGGCGACAGCCCTACGGGTTTTCACCAAGTTCAGGGCAGCAGTGGGAGCAGTCCTGCACTCTCAGGGTCACTCTGTGATCCTTACTGGGACGATCCACTTGTCAAGGCACCCTCTCAAGAGGAATGCCAACACAGCCTGAACGTGGCGCTGGAGACTCTCCAGAGTTTCGGGTGGATCATCAACTTTTCAAGGTTACATCGGGCACCGACCCAAGCGCTGACATATCTGGGCATGGAGTTTCACACTCCCTCAGCGATAGTGAAGCTTCCGCTGGACAAGCAGCGTTCACTACAGACGGGGGTGCAGTCTCTCCTTCAAGGCCAGTCACACCCCTTAAGACGCCTCATGCAGAGGCAGTCACTTTCGCGCAGTTTCATCTGCGTCCACTTCAATGGGACGTGCTTTGCCAATGGGTTGGGGAGTCGACGTCCCTAGACAGGAAAGTTTCCCTTCTCAGACGGTCAAGGACTCTCTTCAGAGGAGTCCATCCTTCAGATCAATGTTCTGGAAATCTGGGCAGTGTATCTTGCCCTGCAAGCCTTCCAGCAGTGGCTGGAAGGAAAACTGATCCGAATTCAGTCGGACAATTCCACAGCGGTGGCATACATCGCCCACCAAGGCGGAACACGCATCGCCAAGCCTACCAGGCAATCCGGCGGATTCTGATGTGGGTGGGGGACAGAGCATCCACCATATCCGCAGTTCACATCCCGGGCGTAGAAAATTGGGAAGCAGACTTCCTCAGTCGCCTGGGCATGGACGCAGGGGAATGGCCTCTGCACCCAGAATGGTGTCAGGAAATCTGTAGCCGCTGGGGGATGCCGGACGTCGACCTAATGGCGTCTCGGCACAACAACAAGGTCCCGATTTTCATGGCGCGGTCTCACGAGCAAAGAGCTCTGGCGGCAGGCGCCCTAGTTCAGGATTGGTCGCAGTTCCAGCTATCCTATGTGTTTCCACCTCTGGCACTGTTGCCCAGAGTGCTACGCAAGCTCAGCTCCGCTTGCCGCCGCGCCATCCTCGTCGTCCCAGACTGGCCGAGGAGGTCGTGGTTCCCGGATCTGTGGCATCTCACGGTCGGCCAACCGTGGGCACTCTCAGGCCGGCCAGACTTACTGTCCCAAGGGCCGTTTTTTCCACTGAATTCTACGGCCCTGATCCTGACTGTGTGGCCATCGAGTCCGAGATCCTAGCGTCTTCAGGATTATCTCAAGACGTCATTGCCACCATGAGACGGGCTAGGAAGCCGACGTCTGCCAAGATCTACCACAAGACGTGGAAGTTATTCTTATCTTGGTGCTCTGCTTAGGGAGTGTCTCCCTGGCCATTTGCATTGTCTCCTTTTTCCTCCCTTCCTGCATCTGGATTGGGAAAAGGTTTGTCGCTCGGCTCCCTTAAAGGACAAGTCGCAGCGCTGTCGGTATTCTTTCAGAAGCGCCTAGTACGACTTCCTCAGGTACGCACGTTCCTGCAGGGGGTTTGTCACATTGTCCCTCCGTACAAGAGGCCGTTAGACCCATGGGATCTGCACAGGGTATTAATTGCTCTCCAGGAGCCGCCCTTCGAGCCTCTGAGGGATGTTTTCACTTTCTCGACTTTCACAGAAAGTGGCTTTTCTGGTAGCGGTCACGTCTCTTCGGAGAGTGTCCGAACTAGGAGCGCGGTCATCCAAAGCTCCCTTCCTGGTGTTCACCAAGATAAGGTAGTGCTGCGTCCGATCCCAGAGTTTCTCCCTAAGGTGGTATCCCCTTTTTATCACAATCAGGATATCTCCTTACCTTCCTTTTATCCATTTCATCGATATGTAATGGCTTTGCATTGTTGGATCTGGTGTAGAGCACCCAGAATCTACATTCCCGCACGGCGCCCCTGCGCCGCTCGGATGCACTCTTTGTCCTTGTCACTGGTCAGCGCAAGGGATCGCAGGCTGCAAAATCCACCCTGGCTCGATGGATCAAGGAACCAATCCTTGAAGCCTACCGTTCTACTGGGCTTCCGGTTCCATCAGGGCTGAAGGCCCATTCTACCAGAGCCGTGGGTGCGTCCTGGGCATTACGGCACCAGGCTACGGCTCAGCAGGTGTGCCAGGCGGCTACCTGGGCGAGTCTGCACACCTTCACCAAGCGTTATCAGGTGCATGCCTACGCTTAGGCGGATGCCAGCCTAAGTAGAAGAGTCCTGCAGGCGGCGGTTGCCTCCATGTAGGGAAGGGCTGTTTTTACAGTCCAAACTTGAGGTATTAATTTACCCACCCAGTGACTGCTTTTGGACGTCCCAATCGTCTGGGTCTCCCAATGGAGCGCCGAAGAAGAAGGGAATTTTGTTACTTACCGTAAATTCCTTTTCTTCTAGCTCCAATTGGGAGACCCAGCACCCGCCCCTGTTCCTTCGGGATTTTTGGTTGTTCGGGTACACATGTTGTTCATGTTGAATGGTTTCAGTTCTCCGATGTTCCTTCGGATTGAATGGTTTAACCAGTTATTGGCTTTCCTCCTTCTTGCTTTTGCACTAAAACTGATCAGCCCGTGATCCCACGGGGGGTGTATAGCCAGAAGGGGAGGGGCCTTACACTTTTTAGTGTAATGCTTTGTGTGGCCTCCGGAGGCAGTAGCTATACACCCAATCGTCTGGGTCTCCCAATTGGAGCTAGAAGAAAAGGAATTTACGGTAAGTAACAAAATTCCCTTCATTGCATCCATTCATCAGTTGCTGGATATTCTTCCCTCAGCCCCTCCGGCGGAGGAGTCTGATTCTCAGCAGGAGAAATTTCGCTTCAGGTTCCCCAAGCGTACACAGAGTATGTTTCTAGACCACTCTGATTTCAGAGAGGCAATCCAGAATCACCATGCTTGTCCGGATAAGCGTTTCTCTAAGCGCCTTAAGGATACACGTTATCCTTTTCCCCCGGAAGTGGTTAAAGGTTGGATTCAATGTCCCAAAGTGGATCCTCCAATCTCCAGACTGGCGGCTAGATCCATACTTGCAGTGGAAGATGGGGCCTCGCTTAAAGATGCCACTGACAGGCAGATGGAGCTCTGGATGAAATCCATCTATGAAGCTATCGGAGCTTCTTTTGCCCCAGCATTCGCAGCCGTATGGGCGCTACAAGCTATATCAGCAGGTCAAGCGAAAATTGAAGCGGCCGCGCCACAAGTGGCTTCCATTACCTCCCAGACCTCGGCAATTGCGTCTTACGCTATGAATGCTGTCCTGGACTCTGTGAGCCGTACGGCAGTTGCGACCGCCAATTCGGTAGTAGTCCGCAGGGCCTTGTGGCTACGGGAGTGGAAGGCAGATTCCGCTTCCAAAAAAGCGTTTAACCGGTTTGCCAATTTCTGGCGACAGGCTCTTTGGCGAGCGCCTGGATGAAATCATCAAACAATCCAAGGGAAAGGATACATCCTTACCCCAGCCCAAGCAGAACCTCTCCCAACAGAGGAGAGGGCAGTCGAGGTTTCGGTCCTTTCGGGGCGCGGGCAGGTCCCAATTCTCCTCGTCCAAAAGGTCTCAGAAAGAACAAAGGAACTCTGATGCATGGCGGTCTAAGTCACGTCCTAAAAAGGCCATTGGGAGCACCGCTAACAAAGCGGCTGCCTCATGACTTCTACCTCCTCTAGTAGCATCCTCGGTCGGTGGCAGGCTCTCCCGCTTTTGCGACACCTGGCTGCCACAAATAAAAGACCGCTGGGTGAGAGACATTCTGTCTCACGGTTACAAGATAGAGTTCACCTCTCGTCCCCCGACTCGATTCTTCAGGTCTTCTCCGCCTCCCGAGAGAGCCGAGGCTCTTCTGCAGGCGCTGGGCACTCTGAAGGCAGAAGGAGTGGTGGTCCCTGTTCCTCTTCATCAACAGGGCCACGGTTTTTACTCCAACTTGTTTGTGGTCCCAAAGAAGGACGGGTCTTTCCGTCCTGTCCTAGACCTGAAACTTCTCAACAAACACGTAAAGACCAGGCGGTTCCGGATGGAATCCCTTCGCTCCGTCATCGCCTCAATGTCCCAAGGAGATTTCCTTGCATCGATCGATATCAAAGATGCTTATCTCCACGTTCCGATTGCCCCAGAGCACCAGCGCTTCTTGCGCTTCGCCATAGGAAACGAACACCTGCAGTTCGTGGCACTGCCATTCGGCCTGGCAACAGCCCCACGGGTTTTCACCAAGGTTATGGCTACTGTAGTAGCGGTCCTCCATTCTCAGGGTCACTCGGTGATCTTGTACTTGGACGATCTGTTGATCAAGGCACCCTCTCTAGAGGCATGCCAACACAGCCTCGACGCTACCCTGGAGACTCTCCAGAGTTTCGGGTGGATCATCAATTTTCCAAAGTCAAATCTGACACCGGCCCAATCGCTGACATACCTTGGCATGGAGTTTCATACCCTCTCAGCGATAGTGAAGCTTCCGCTGATCAAGCAGCGGTCACTACAGACAGGGGTACAATCTCTCCTTCAAGGCCAGTCACACCCCTTGAGGCGCCTCATGCACTTCCTGGGGAAGATGGTGGCAGCAATGGAAGCAGTCCCTTTCGCGCAGTTTCACCTGCGTCCTCTTCAATGGGACATCCTACGCAAATGGGACAGGAAGCCGACGTCCCTCGACAGGACCGTCTCCCTCTCTCAGGCGACCAAAGCTTCCCTTCGGTGGTGGCTTCTTCCCTCTTCATTGTCGAAGGGGAAATCCTTCCTACCCCCATCCTGGGAAGTAGTCACGACGGACGCAAGTCTGTCAGGGTGGGGAGCGGTTTTTTCTCCACCACAGGACTCAGAGTACGTGGACCCGGCAAGAGTCCTCGCTTCAGATCAATGTTCTGGAAATTCGGGCAGTGTATCTTGCCCTGAAAGCGTTCCAGCAGTGGCTGGAAGGCAAGCAGATCCGAATTCAGTCGGACAAATCTACAGCGGTGGCATACATCAACCACCAAGGCGGCACACGCAGTCGACAAGCCTTCCAGGAAGTCCGGCGGATTTTGATGTGGGTGGAAGCCACGGCCTCCACCATATCCGCAGTTCACATCCCAGGCGTGGAAAACTGGGAAGCAGATAATACCTCAGTCGCCAGGGCATGGACGCAGGGGAATGGTCCCTTCACCCGGACGTGTTTCAGGAGATCTGTTGCCGCTGGGGGGTGCCGGACGTCGACCTCATGGCGTCCCGGCACAACAACAAGGTACCAACGTTCATGGCACGGTCTCAAGATCCCAGAGCTCTGGCGGCAGACGCCTTAGTTCAGGATCGGTCGCAGTTTCAGCTCCCTTATGTGTTTCCTCCGCTGGCACTGTTGCCCAGAGTGTTACGCAAGATCAGGGCCGACTGCCGCCGCGCCATCCTCGTCGCTCCAGACTGGACGAGGAGGTCGTGGTACCCGGATCTGTGGCATCTCACGGTCGGCCAACCGTGGGCACTACCAGACCGACCAGACTTGCTGTCTCAAGGGCCGTTTTTCCATCTGAATTCTGCGGCCCTCAACCTGACTGTGTGGCCATTGAGTCCTGGATCCTAGCGTCTTCAGGGTTATCTCAAGAAGTCATTGCCACTATGAGACAGGCTAGGAAACCAACGTCCGCCAAGATTTATCACAGGACGTGGAAAATTTTCCTGTCGTGGTGCTCTGCTCAGGGTTTTTCTCCCTGGCCATTTGCATTACCTACTTTTCTGTCCTTCCTTCAATCTGGACGGGAAAAGGGTTTGTCGCTCGGTTCCCTTAAGGGACAAGTTTCAGCGCTCTCTGTGTTTTTCCAGAAGCGCCTAGCTAGACTTCCACAGGTACGCACGTTCCTGCAGGGAGTTTGTCACATCGTTCCACCTTACAAGCGGCCGTTAGAACCCTGGGATCTAAACAGGGTGCTGATGGTTCTTCAGAAACCACCATTCGAGCCAATGAGAGATATTTCTCTCTCACGCCTTTCGCAGAAAGTGGTTTTTCTAGTAGCAGTCACTTCACTTCGGAGAGTGTCTGAGCTAGCAGCGTTGTCGTGCAAAGCCCCTTTTCTGGTTTTTCACCAGGACAAGGTGGTTCTACGTCCGGTTCCGGAGTTTCTCCCTAAGGTGGTATCCCCCTTTCATCTCAATCAGGATATTTCCTTACCCTCTATTTATCCTCATCCAGTTCACCAATGTGAAAAGGATTTGCACTTGTTAGATCTGGTGAGAGAACTCAGACTCTACATTTCTCGTACGGCGCCCCTGCGCCGCTCGGATGCACTCTTTGTCCTTGTCGCTGGCCAGCGTAAAGGGTCACAGGCTTCCAAATCAACCCTGGCTCGGTGGATCAAGGAGCCAATTATCGAAGCTTACCGTTCGGCTGGGCTTCCGGTTCCCTCAGGGCTGAAGGCCCATTCTACCAGAGCCGTGGGAGCGTCCTGGGCTTTGAGGCACCAGGCTGCGGCTCAACAGGTGTGTCAGGCGGCTACCTGGTCGAGCCTGCACACTTTCACGAAGCACTATCAGGTGCATACCTATGCTGCGGCGGATGCCAGCCTAGGTGGACGAGTCCTTCAGGCGGCGGTTGCCCACCTGTAGGAAAGGGCCGTTTTACGGCTCTCTTACGAGGTATTATTTTACCCACCCAGGGACTGCTTTTGGACGTCCCAATTGTCTGGGTCTCCCAATAGAGCGAAAAAGAAGAAGGGAATTTTGTTTACTTACCGTAAATTCCTTTTCTTCAGCGCTCTATTGGGAGACCCAGACGATTGGGTGTATAGCACTGCCTCCGGAGGCCACACAAAGCAATTACACTAAAAAGTGTAAGGCCCCTCCCCTTCTGGCTATACACCCCCAGTGGGATCACTGGCTCACCAGTTTTCTGCTTTGTGCGAAGGAGGTCAGACATCCACGCATAGCTCCACTGTTTGTAGTCAGCAGTAGCTGCTGGCTATATCGGATGGAAGAAAAGAGGGCCCATATGGGGCCCCCAGCATGCTCCCTTCTCACCCGCGGTGGTGCTTGTAAGGTTGAGGTACCTATTGCTGGTACAGAGGCTGGAGCCCACATGCTGTTTTCCTTCCACATCCCCTTAGGGCTCTGTGGAAGTGGGATCTTACCGGCCTCCAAGCCCTGAGGCCGGGCTCCATCCACAGACCCAGAGAACCTGCTGGATTTGGAGCGGGAGTGCCGTTCAGGGACAAGGCCCTGCAACTTTCAGGTACTCTGTGTCCCCGGCAGGCACGGACACTCTCAAGGCTTGCTGAGCGTTATAGTGCGCCGGGGACAGTAGCGCTGTGCGCTGGGGTTAGGTCACTGCAGCTTTGCTGAGTGACGTTACATGTTGGGAACTACTGCGCCGACCGCTGCTGGAGCGGCGGCGCAGCTGCGACTTGTGGTGCGCCGGGGACTTTGCGCCGACCGCACTTTTACGGCGGCGGCGCTTCTAACTTTAGCCCCCGGCTTCTGCGGCCTAGCGCCGCTTCGTTCCCGCCCCCACCCTGTCAATCAGGGTAGGGGAGAGACGCTGCTCAATTGGCAGCGCCGAGGGCTGGAGCTTTATTTACATGCTCCAGCCCTCTCACTAGGCACAGTGGGAAGCAGGCTTCCCGCTCTTCGTCTGTATACGCCCAGGGCCCGCCCCCCCTCTCCACAAGGACGCCGGCAGCCATTACACATGCGGTCTGGCTGGGGAAAGGCAGCAGGCTCTGGGAGACCCAGACTAAAGGGATTTCGGCGACCACACACCCGCTCCTAAGCGGGCGGTAAGCTGCACTTTAGTGCTGGCCCCACTTGTGCCTCAGTGTTATATTAGTGTACTTTTTCTTAGTACCATATATATTTATAGTTGCACTGTAAGGTCGCTTCTTGGCTGGACACCCTGTACTGCTCTGAGGAGGCAGCAACATGTCATCCGCAAAACGCAAGGGTGCCAAGGCACAGGCTGTGTACACTGTTTGTACTGCATGTGGGGCTGATCTACCGGCAGGCTCCAAAGACTCACATTGTATGCAATGTTCAGTCCCAGTGGCACTCCGTCAGCCAGAGCCTAATGTGGTGGTAGCCCAGGCAGAGACGCCTGTGAACCCTGCCCCGGTGACGGGGACAGACTTTGCAGTTTTTGCTGACAAAATGTCTGTGACTATGTTAAAAATCCTGGAGACCTTGCAGTCCAGGCCAGTTACTCAGACCATGGACACTGCTGTGTCTATGCTCTCCGGTCCCCCTCAGTTGGAACTAATCCGTACTTCAAGGGGGTCTCAAGCATCACAGGCTGAAGTCTCGGACTCAGATGACAGTCCCAGGCAGCCTAAGCGAGCTCGCTGGGAAAGACCCTCCACGTCCTCACACTGCTCAGGGTCTCAGCGAGAAGAGTCTCTCTGTGATGAGACTGAGGACGGTGATCAGGATTCTAACCCTGAGGCTCCTTTCAATCTGGATGCCCCTGATGGTGACGCCATGGTTAATGACCTTATATCGGCAATTAATAGACTGTTGGATATTTCTCCCCCAGCCCCTTCTGAAGAGGAGGCAGCGGCACAGCAGGAGAAGTTCCATTTCCTGTATCCCAAGCGTAAATTAAGTGCTTTTTTGGACCACTCTGACTTCAGAGAATCGATCCAGAAACACGACGCTCATCCAGATAAGCGTTTCTCTAAACGTTCTAAGGATACCCGTTACCCTTTTCCTGCTGAGGTGACCAAACGCTGGACCCAGTGTCCAAAGGTGGATCCCCCAATTTCCAAGCTTGCGGCTAGATCCATAGTCGCAGTAGAGGATGGCGCTTCACTTAAAGATGCCAACGACAGACAGATGGACCTTTGGTTGAAATCTGTCTATGAAGCTATCGGCGCGTCGTTTGCTCCAGCATTCGCGGCCGTGTGGGCACTCCAAGCTATTTCAGCTGGTTTAGCACAGGTGGATGCTATCATGCATCCAGCAGTTCCACAGGTGGCGTCCCTAACTTCGCAAATGTCTGCGTTTGCGACCTATGCTATCAATGCTGTCCTAGAATCTACGAGCCGTACCGCTATGGCGTCCGCCAATTCTGTGGTTTTGCGCAGAGCCTTGTGGTTAAAGGACTGGAAAGCAGACGCTGGTTCCAAAAAATGCTTAACCAGCTTGCCATTATCCAGAGACAGACTGTTTGGTGAGCCATTGGCTGAAATCATAAAACAGTCCAAGGGTAAGGACTCTTCCTTACCACAGCCCAGAGCAAGTAAACCTCAACAGAAAAAGTGGCAGTCGAGGTTTCGGTCCTTTCGAGGCTCGGGCAAGGCCCAATTCTCCTCGTCCAAAAGGACTCAGAAAGAACAAGGGAGCTCTGATTCCTGGCGGGCTCACTCACGCCCCAGGAAAGCAAATGGAGGAACCGCTTCCAAAGCGGCTACCTCATGACTTTCGGCCTCCTCCCTCCGCATCCTCGGTCGGTGGCAGGCTCTCCCGCTTTTGCGACATTTGGCTGTCACAGGTCAAGGACCGGTGGGTAACAGACATTTTGTCTCGCGGGTACAGAATCGAGTTCAGTTCTCGACCTCCACTTCGGTTCTTCAGAACCTCCCCACACCCCAACCGAGCAGATGCCCTGCTGCAGGCGGTGGACTCTCTAAGAGCAGAAGGAGTCGTGATCCCTGTCCCCCCTCAGGAACGGGGGCGAGGGTTTTACTCCAATCTCTTTGTGGTTCCAAAAAAGGACGGCTCCTTCCGTCCTGTTCTGGACCTAAAACTGCTCAACAAGCATGTGAACGCCAGGCGGTTCCGGATGGAATCCCTCCGCTCAGTCATTGCCTCAATGTCTCAAGGAGATTTCATAGCATCAATAGACATCAAAGATGCTTATCTCCACGTGCCGATTGCTACAGAGCACCAACGCTTTCTACGCTTCGTGATAGGAGACGACCATCTTCAGTTCGTAGCTCTGCCATTTGGTCTGGCGACAGCCCCTCGGGTGTTCACAAAGATCATGGCGGCAGTGGTAGCAGTCTTGCACTCTCACGGACACTCTGTGATCCCTTACTTGGACGATCTACTGGTCAAGGCACCCTCTCAAGAGGCATGCCAACTCAGCCTGAATGTTGCACTGGAGACTCTCCAGGCGTTCGGGTGGATCATCAACTTCCCAAAGTCAAATCTGTCACCGACCCAATCACTAACGTATCTTGGCATGGAGTTTCATACTCTCTCAGCGATAGTGAAGCTTCCGCTGGACAAGCAGCGGTCTCTACAGACTGGGGTGCAGGCTCTCCTTCAAAGTCAGTCGCACTCCCTAAGACGCCTCATGCACTTCCTCGGGAAGATGGTGGCGGCAATAGAGGCGGTTCCGTTTGCGCAGTTTCATCTGCGTCCACTTCAATGGGACATTCTCCGCCAATGGGACGGGAAGTCAACATCCCTAGACAGGAAAGTCTCCCTTTCCCAGACGGCCAAGGACTCTCTGCAGTGGTGGCTTCTTCCCACCTCATTATCACAGGGAAGATCCTTCCTACCACCGTCTTGGGCGGTGGTCACGACAGACGCGAGTCTGTCAGGGTGGGGAGCAGTTTTTCTCCACCACAGAGCTCAGGGTACGTGGACTCGGCAGGAGTCCACCCTTCAGATCAATGTTCTGGAAATCAGAGCAGTGTATCTTGCCCTACTAGCCTTCCAGCAGTGGCTGGAGGGAAAGCAGATCCGAATTCAGTCGGACAACTCCACAGCGGTGGCATACATCAACCACCAAGGGGGGACACGCAGTCGGCAAGCCTTCCAGGAAGTCCGGCGGATTCTGATGTGGGTGGAAGCCACAGCCTCCACCATATCCGCAGTTCACATCCCCGGCGTAGAAAACTGGGAAGCAGACTTCCTCAGTCGCCAGGGCATGGACGCAGGGGAATGGTCCCTTCACCCAGACGTGTTTCAGGACATCTGTCGCCGCTGGGGGGGTGCCGGACGTCGACCTAATGGCGTCACGGCACAACAACAAGGTCCCAACCTTCATGGCACGGTCTCGCGATCAAAGAGCGCTGGCGGCAGACGCCCTAGTGCAAGATTGGTCGCAGTTCCGGCTCCCTTATGTGTTTCCACCTCTGGCACTCTTGCCCAGAGTGCTACGCAAGATCAGATCCGATTGCAGCCGCGTCATACTTGTCGCCCCAGACTGGCCGAGGAGGGCGTGGTATCCGGATCTGTGGCAGCTCACGGTCGGCCAACCGTGGGCACTACCAGACCGACCAGACTTACTGTCCCAAGGGCCGTTTTTCCATCGGAATTCTGCGGCCCTGAACCTGACTGTGTGGCCATTGAGTCCTGGATCCTAGCGTCTTCAGGATTGTCCCAAGGGGTCGTTGCCACCATGAGACAGGCTAGGAAGCCCACGTCCGCTAAGATCTACCACAGAACGTGGAGGATATTCTTATCCTGGTCCTCTGCTCAGGGAGTGTCTCCCTGGCCATTTGCATTGCCTACCTTTCTTTCTTTCCTGCAATCTGGGTTAGAAAAAGGTTTGTCGCTCAGCTCCCTTAAAGGTCAGGTCTCGGCGCTATCCGTCTTTTTTCAGAGGCGTTTGGCACGCCTTCCTAAGGTGCGCACGTTCCTGCAGGGGGTTTGTCATATTGTACCCCCGTACAAGCGGCCGTTAGATCCATGGGATCTGAACAGGGTACTAGTTGCCCTCCAGAAGCCGCCCTTCGAGCCTCTGAGGGAGGTTTCACTTTCTAGACTATCCCAGAAAGTGGCTTTTCTGGTAGCGATCACATCTCTTCGGAGAGTGTCTGAGCTGGCAGCACTATCATCCAAGGCTCCCTTCCTGGTCTTCCACCAGGACAAGGTTGTGCTGCGCCCCATTCAGGAGTTTCTCCCGAAGGTGGTATCCTCTTTTCATCTTAATCAGGATATCTCTTTGCCTTCGTTTTGTCCTCATGCAGTTCATCGGTATGAGAAAGATTTACATTTGTTAGATCTGGTGAGAGCACTCAGAATCTACATTTCCCGCACGGCGCCGTTCGGATGCACTCTTTGTCCTTGTCGCTGGTCAGCGCAAAGGGTCGCAGGCTTCTAAGGCCACCCTGGCTCGATGGATCAAAGAACCAATTCTGGAAGCCTACCGTTCTGCTGGGCTTCCGGTTCCTTCAGGGCTGAAGGCCCATTCTACCAGAGCCGTGGGTGCATCCTGGGCATTACGACACCAGGCTACGGCTCAACAGGTGTGCCAGGCAGCTACCTGGTCGAGTCTGCACACCTTCACCAAACATTATCAGGTGCATACCTATGCTTCGGCGGACGCCAGCCTAGGTAGAAGAGTCCTGCAGGCGGCAGTTGCCTCCCCGTAGGGGAGGGCTGTCTTGCAGCTCTAACATGAGGTATTTCTTTACCCACCCAGGGACAGCTTTTGGACGTCCCAATCGTCTGGGTCTCCCAATAGAGCGCTGAAGAAGAAGGGAATTTTGTTACTTACCGTAAATTCCTTTTCTTCTAGCTCTTATTGGGAGACCCAGCACCCGCCCTGTTGTCCTTCGGGATTTTTGGTTTGTTTGCGGGTACACATGTTGTTCATGTTGAACGGTTTTCAGTTCTCCGTTGTTACTCGGAGAGAATTTGTTTAAACCAGTTATTGGCTTTCCTCCTTCTTGCTTTTGCACTAAAACTGGTGAGCCAGTGATCCCACTGGGGGTGTATAGCCAGAAGGGGAGGGGCCTTACACTTTTTAGTGTAATTGCTTTGTGTGGCCTCCGGAGGCAGTGCTATACACCCAATCGTCTGGGTCTCCCAATAAGAGCTAGAAGAAAAGGAATTTACGGTAAGTAACAAAATTCCCTTCTTCTTCTAGCTCTAATTGGGAGACCCAGCACCCGCCCCTGTTTTTTTGTGTACACATGTTGTTCATGTTGAATGGTTTCAGTTCTCCGAGTTTCCTTCGGATTGAAGTTAAACCAGTTTATAATTATTTTTTCCTCCTTCTTGCTTTTGCACCAAAACTGAGGAGCCCGTGGGAGCACGGGGGGTGTATAGGCAGAAGGGGAGGGGCTTAACACTTTTGAGTGTAATACTTTGTGCGGCCTCCGGAGGCATAGCCTATACACCCAATTGTCTGGGTCTCCCAATTAGAGCTAGAAGAAAAGGAATTTACGGTAAGTAAACAAAATTCCCTTCTTTTCATTTTAAATCTATTTTGCAGGGAATTTCATCTACACCTTTTTTATGGGCAGAGAGCTGAACCCTCACATTGGCCGGTTTGACCTGAAATATTTCACTGCAGTTCATGCAGCACTGATCGGCTGGGTAAGGTTTTTTTCATTTCGATCCTGCATAAGATTTTGTGTAATTTTCAGGGCAAAGTGGACATTTCAATTGCACTTGCCAACAGACTTAAGCGTTCATATCTATATATATAATTGCCTTAGTCTGTCTGTCTGTCATGCTCCAAAATTGTGTCCTTACGGTGACACAAAGCTGATTGGCCGCTGGGCTCGCCATGGCCCCGCCCCCCCACACGGATTGGCCGCTCGCCCAGGCTGCGCCCCCACACGGATTGGCCAGCCGCTCACCCAGGCTCCGCCCCCCCCCACAGATTGGCCTCTCGCCCCGGCACCCTGCAGGCATTGGCAATTCGGCCACGCCCCGCCCCCCTCACGCAATGCACGCTAGCTCTGGCCCCGCCCCATCCCTCCCCCCGCGCATTCCCCGAACTGACACGGCTGTCACGGAGGTGAGTACTGTACTACCCCCAACCCCCCCACCCACCCCCCCCCCCCGCGCATTCCCCGAACTGGCACGGCTGTCACGGAGGTGAGTACTGTACCCCCCCCCCCCCCGGCCCCAGCTCGCACGTGAGTGGTGTGGATACGTTGGTAACCATGCTCGCATGGTTACAAGCGCATCAAGGTCCTGCTGCGGCGGAAGATCCACACGCACACACAACAGCATACACACACATCAGATCACACTCACTCTCACACACACCTCACACACACCTCACATCGCATCCACACACTCACAGCATCCGGCGATATCGCTTGCTTCTCGGCCTCGATACTGTGCTGTTGTGACCTTCCAGGACCTGACGGAGGATCACATGGCCAGAGGCATGTGGTATCTCCGGATGTTGTGAGTGTGAGCGCGTATGTGCGATATCATCAGTGTCTGTGTGTGTGTGAGTGTATGCGATCGGGTTTGTGTGAGTGGATGCGATCGGGTGTGTGTGAGTGGATGCGATCGGGTGTGTGTGAGTGGATGCGATCGGGTGTGTGTGAGTGGATGCGATCGGGTGTGTGAGTGTCGGCAGAGGAGCACGGCGTGCTGGAGGAGGCTGGGAGCAGAGAGGCTGATCATGGGGAAGGCTGGGAGGGGGAGGCTGATGCTGGGGGAGACTGGGAGGGGAAGGCTGGGAGGAAGGAGGCTGGGAGAGAGGCTGATCCTGGGGGAGGCTGATGCTGAGGGAGGCTGGAAGGAGAGAGGCTGATGCTGGGGGAGGCTGGGAGGAGAGAGGCTGATGCTGGGGAAGGCTGGGAGGACGGAGGCTGGGAGGAGAGAGGCTGATCCTGGGGAAGGCTGGGAGAGGGAGGCTGATGCTGGGGGAGGCTGGAAGAAGAGAGGCTGATGCTGGGGGAGGCTGATGCTGGGGGAGGCTGGGAGGAGAGAGACTGATGCTGGGGGAGGCTGGGAGGAGAGAGGCTGATGCTGGGGGAGGCTGATGCTGGGGGAGGCTGGGAGGAGAGAGGCTGATGCTGGGGAAGGCTGGGAGGAGAGAGGCTGATGCTGGGGACAGAGAGGAGAGGCTGATGCTGGGAGGAGAGAGGCTGATGCTGGGATGAGAGAGGCTGATGCTGGGAGGAGAGAGGCTGATGCTGGGGGAGGCTGGGAGGGGGAGGCTGATGCTGGGGGAGGCTGGGAGGGGGAGGCTGATGCTGGGGGAGGCTGATGCTGGGGGAGGCTGGGACGAGGGAGGCTGATGCTGGTGGAGGCTGATGCTTGGGGAGGTTGATGCTGGGGGAGGCTGGAAGGAGAGAGGCTGATGCTGGTGGAGGCTGATGCTTGGGGAGGCTGATGCTGCGGGAGACTGGAAGGGGAAGGCTGATGCTGAGGGAGGCTGTGAGGGGGAGGCTGGGAGGAAGGAGGCTGGGAGGAGAGAGGCTGATGCTGAGGGAGGCTGGAAGGAGAGAGGCTGATGCTGGGGGAGGCTGGAAGGAGAGAGGCTGATGCTGGTGGAGGCTGATGCTTGGGGAGGCTGGGAGAGGGAGGCTGATGCTGAGGGAGGCTGGGAGGGGGAGGCTGGGAGGAAGGAGGCTGGGAGGAGAGAGGCTGATCCTGGGGAGGGCTGGGAAGGGGAGGCTGATGCTGAGGGAGGCTGGAAGGAGAGAGGCTGATGCTGGGGGAGGCTGGAAGGAGTGAGGCTGGGAGGAGAGAGGCTGATGCTGGGGAAGGCTGATGCTGAGGGAGGCTGGGAGGGGAAAGCTGATGCTGGGGAAGGCTGGGAGGACGGAGGCTGGGAGGAGAGGCTGATCCTGGGGAAGGCTGGGAGAGGGAGGCTGATGCTGGAGGAGGCTGGAAGGAGAGAGGCTGATGCTGGCGGAGGCTGATGCTGGGGGAGGCTGGAAGGAGAGAGGCTGATGCTGGTGGAGGCTGATGCTTGGGGAGGCTGGGAGAGGGAGGCTGATGCTGAGGGAGGCTGGGAGGAGCGAGGCTGGGAGAGGTAGGCTGAGAGAAGAGAGGCTGATGCTGGGGGAGGCTGGTGAGAGGGAGGCTGATGCTGGGGGAGGGTGGGAGGAGGGAGGCTGGGAGGAGAGAGGCTGATGCTGGGGAAGGCTGGGAGGAGAGAGGCTGATGCTGGGGACAGAGGAGAGGCTGATGCTGGGGACAGAGGAGAGGCTGATGCTGGGGACAGAGGAGAGGCTGATGCTGGGGACAGAGGAGAGGCTGATGCTGGGAGGAGAGAGGCTGATGCTAGGATGAGAGAGGCTGATGCTAAGATGAGAGAGGCTGATGCTAGGATGAGAGAGGCTGATGCTGGGAGGAGAGAGGCTGATGCTGGGAGGAGAGAGGCTGATGCTGGGAGGAGAGAGGCTGATGCTGGGAGGAGAGAGGCTGATGCTGGGAGGAGAGAGGCTGATGCTGGGGGCAGAGAAGCTGATGCTGGGGGCAGAGAAGCTGATGCTGGGGGCAGAGAAGCTGATGCTGGGGGCAGAGAAGCTGATGCTGGGGGCAGAGAGGCTGATGCTGGTGCAGCATGGGGGATGGAGCACGCTGGGGGGGTGCGCAGCATCGGGGATGGAGCATGATGGGGGGTGCGCAGCATCGGGGATGGAGCACGATGGGGAGTTCGCAGCATGGGGGATGGAGCACGTTTGGGAGTGCGCAGCATGGCGGGTGGAGCACGTTTGGGAGTGCGCAGCATGGGAGATGGAGCACGATGGGGGGTGCGCAGCATAGTGGATGGAGCACGATGGGGAGTGCGCTGCATGGGGGATGGAGCACGATGGGGAGTGCGGAGTATGGCGGATGGAGCACGTTTGGGAGTGCGCAGCATGGCGGATGGAGCACGTTTGGGAGTGCGCAGCATGGCGGATGGAGCACGTTTGGGAGTGCGCAGCATGGGAGATGGAGCACGATGGGGGGTGCGCAGCATAGGGGATGGAGCACGATGGGGAGTGCGCTGCATGGGGGATGGAGCACGATGGGGAGTGCGCTGCATGGGGGATGGAGCACGTTTGGGAGTGCGCACCTCCCCCCAACACACACACACACACACGCGCACTGCACAACACACCACACACACACACACACACACACACACACACACTGGGAACCACAAACAACTGCCCTACACAGACACCCACACACACAGACAACGCTGCACACACACAACACCCAACACACAAACACCGCGGCACACACAAATATACGCACATACCGCACAACACACACATTGCACAAAACATACCTCCCCCCAAAACACACCACACACACACAAACCGCGCAACACACACACAACGCTACAGACACACAGCGCTCCACAAACAACGCAACACACATACAACACCGCTCTCACCCCCCGTCACACCCAGACAACACCCAGAACATGTACAGCCCCTACACAAACACTTGGTAACTACACACAACAACATCTATATATATATATATATATAACAAAAATCATACATGAACTACACAATACGTAAATTCTAGAATACCCGATGCGTAGATTCGGGCCACCTTCTAGTATCTTATAAATGCATTAGCGCTCATAGCACATTCTTATATAAGTGAATTGTCTTTAGTCATGTTTTATTTTTTTTTACATTGAAATAAAATGTAGAATAAAACACTTACCGTATTTTTCGGACTATAAGACGCACCCTGGTTTGAGAGGCGGAAAATAAAATTTTAAGCAAAAAAATGTGGTCATGGCACACTGTTATGGGGCGAGGATCTGCTGCTGACACTGTTATGGGGGTAATGTCCCCAAATTCTCTACTAAGGTACCTCATCCTGGTAATGATCCTCCTGCCTTGTATATAATCCCCATCCTTGTATATATGCCCCTCATCCTGGTATAGCCCCCATCCTTCTATATACCCCCATCCTTCTATATACCCCCATCCTGCTATATACTTCCATCCTGGTATATGCCCCCATCATGGTGTATATACCCCCATCCTGGTGTATATACCCCCATCCTGGGGTATATACCCCCATCCTGGGGTATATGCTCTCATCCTGCTATATACCCCCATCCTGGTATATGCTCTCATCCTGCTGTATACCCCCATCCTGGTGTATGCCCTCATCCTGGTGTATGCCCTCATCCTGGTGTATGCCCTCATCCTGGTGTATGCCCTCATCCTGGTATATGCACTCATCCTGGTATATGCCCTCATCCTGGTATATGCCCTCATCCTGGTATATGCCCTCATCCTGCTATATACCTCCATCCTGCTATATACCCCCATCCTGGTATATACTGCCATGCTGGTATATGCTCTCATCCTGCTATATACGCCATCCTGGTATATGGCCTGGATCCTATGGCACAGAAAAAAATAAACGTTTATACTCCCCTTTCCTCGCTCCATGCAGAATCGCTCGTCCTCCCGTCAGTGCTGGCAGCAGCGCCGCTGACCTGTGTGGAGCCGGCCACGATCCCTGCAGCAGTACTCGTCCTCCTGTCTGTGCCGGCCGCAGCTGTGTGTGGACACGTGCGCACAGGGATAACGTCATCGCTGTACTCACCGCTAGTCTCCACACACAGCAGCAGCCGGCACAGACAGGAGGACGGGGCGATGCTGCAGGGAACAGTGACCGGTGAGGAGGATACTGTACTTATTCACTTCCCCCCGTGCTGATGATGATGCGCTGGGGGCAGTGAATATAGCCACACATGATCACTCCAGGCTGTAGTTGCCAGGGGTGATCACGCGGGTCGGCTGTTTATTATGCGCGCATTCCCCGCCCATCATCCCGCCCTCCTGTCAGCGCCAGTTTCAGCGCTGAGAGATGATGGGCGTTCATATTAAATGAGCGGGCGCACGTGCTACAGCCTGCTCGTGCCGCCGATGACCCACATTCAGACTATAAGACACACCCCCCACTCTCCCCCAACATTTGGGGGGGAAAAAGTGCCTCTCATAGTCTGAAAAATACGGCATGTACTGTAGTGTAATGTATCTTGCTGCCTCACATATCCTGTTTGTAGGTTGTCCCTGGTACACTGGTGCTGTGTACACTCACGTTTTCTGATTTTCGCCCCCTCCAGGCTTTCATCAACTTTATAATGCTCTTGGCTGAGATGGACATTCAGCAGCTCGAGAGCCCATCGACGTCTATGATCTTGGTGAACACTTTCCAGCTACTGTACGTTCTTCACGCTCTTTGGAATCAGGTAATTGGTCTCATTGCTGCGTCACTCAGCACAAAGTAGTGAATCAGGAACATTTATCTGAAGATGCAGCCGGTGTTGCTGTTATTTTGTTTAGATTTACAGAGGGTGTTCTTCATTTGTCTGCTGTTCATTTTAAAAACGCAGTACACGGATCTATAGAAGTCAGACATTAAGATCACCTGAAATTTCACCCAAAAGCTAGATATATAATGTATAATCCCCTGAATTGACCGCTTTGTGTGGTGTGAAATATATTTCCTTGTAAAGCAGAATCTTTAGGTTTCTCATGTTCCCTTCCTGCGCTGCTCATCAGATGTTGCTGGGACCTGTCGTTGCTCAGATCCACTCTGTTTTTTTTAGGAAGGCCTGCTGACCTCTCTGGACATCGCCCATGATGGGTTTGGCTTCATGTTGGCCTTTGGTAACCTGGTGTGGGTGCCATTTGTCTACACTCTGCAGGCTGCGTACCTGGTTAGGCATCCTGTGGACATCTCCTGGACCATTGTTGCAGCGATCGTAGCTATGAACAGTAAGTTTAAAACTTCTCCAAACGCCTCTTCTGTACACTCTAAACTCATTTTGGGGGGGTTGTGAACAAACCAGACTGCCTCTTACTACATGATTCATTTCTAACAAGTTTGTGTATAAATGTCCTACATCATAAAGCAAGACATCACTCATTGTATATACAGGTATTTACCTGTATACTTACCTGTATACTCACCAGTGTCTATATGATGTGCATATTACAGAACCAGCATTGTGAGACTGTGCAAAACCTCATCCATAAGTTAGAGAAAATCACAAATGGAGCTTTACAGTGGATAAATCCAGAACATATTAACTTACGAAGGTTCACTGACCCGGACAGTGCAAATTGTGAAATGAATGGTAAATGTGCTGCATCTCCACAGCACATGGAACATGATTTGTGTGGATTTGGCTGATCAGCAAATCCAACCAGTGTGGATTCACCTACAGGACTTATGGTGCAACTATCCGCGCCTGCCATGTCCAGTGTCTGCTTTTCTCTGACACCTCATTGGGGGACACTGGACCATGGGTGTTATGCTACCTATCCATAGGAGGACACTAAGTAGATGCAAAAAGCATTAGCTCCTCCTCTGCAGTATACACCCCCTGGCCGGGCCAGGCAACCTCAGTTTTAGCTTAGTGTTTGTAGGAGGCACATCCTTTCAAGGTTTTGTTATTTTTCTGAGGGCAACGGTTTCCCTTAGGGACCAATCTCCCAATACCATCAACGGGCGGGAACGCGGAGTGTTGCCTCCACGTACCTCCTCCTGCGACGCTGGATCCTGGGCTGCCTTTTACTGGACGACGGGTCCCACAGACACAGATTTTTCCAGCGCCCAGGACAGCAGCACAATTCCTCAGCCCCTCTTTGCAGGCTCTGAGTTGATACATTACACCCTGTGTGGCCGGACACAGCAGGCTGACTCTATTTCCACTGCCTGGACTGAGGCAGTGTTAAGGTGAGATCCCCCCCTGACTGGTTTCCCAGACAAAGGGAGAAAGACGGCGCAGGGAAGGCTCCCAGGACTACTGAATTTACAGTCTTTATTCCCACCATAGCTGCGTACTGGCTGGAGAGGCGAAAGTCCCTTGCTGATTGCAGGGAATCCTGCAGAGATAATCTAACTGTGGCGGGGGGAGGGCTCATAAACTCAGTGTTTATTCCCACCATAGCTGCGTGCTGGCTGGAGGAGGGGGAGTCCCTTGCTGATAGCTGGAACTCCTGCAGAGATAGTCTACTGGTAGCTGTCTGCTGACTGGAGGGAGGGGGAGAAAAACTGTCAGAGGCTCCCCTCCTGCCGTTTTTTACTACCGACAGCAGGGGTGCACACTGACTTCTCCTTGGCGCTCTTTTAGCGCTAAGCCCTGCCCCCTTCGCGGGCCGCCATAAGCCCCCCCACCCCCAGGAAAACGCGCGAAGATCTCCAGAGACTTCTTCCTGAGGACGCAGGGCCATCGGCTGATTCTGGTGAGGTACACCGAAGCAAATACAATCCTTTCCTCCCACTGCTTCACTTGTAGCTCTGCATATCATTGCTCCCCCTCCTGTCATACTCCTATTAGGAACGTGCAGAACTCTAAGGGTACTAAGAGTGCTAAGGCTCACATAGTCTATTATTCAGCCTGCATTGCCTGCCACGCTGAGCTACCACGTAAACGCACCTCTTCTCTCTGAGAGTCCTGTACCCCTATCGCCCCCCAAGACCCCCCCCCCCCCCCCGCCACCACCGCCGCAACCGTCAGCCCAGAGCCTAGGGCTCCCAGCCCACCGGAATGGGCACAGTTTCTGTCCCAATCCATGGAAAAACGGTCATAGAACCTGGTGCTGGCTATGCATTGTCGTCCTCCACACCCTTCTGGGCCCCTGGACGGAATGCAGCCTGAGGATACCCCTATGGAGGATTCTTCTGAGGTAATCCAGGCACATGCTTCACCGGTTGCAGGGATCAGGAAAAGAGCACACGGCCGGGTGTCTCCAGCACTCTCTCATGGCCCCCATGGCTTTCCCTCGGGAGCACACAGGGCAGGCTCTCCCACACGCTCCACAGCTTCTGAAGAGCTGGAGGAGGGAGAATGCTGTTTGTACCAGGATGATTCCTTGGTTTCACCCTCCCCAGATGATCAAACTGCAATAGATTCCCTTATAGCAGCAATCAACCAAACTCTGCATGTGGAGGATCCCCCATCCACTACCACTGACAATGTGGTCTCCTTTAAGAGGGCAAGGTAACCCCAAAAGGTTTTCGCTGATCACCCAGAGTTTCAGGATATACTCACAAAGCAAAGGGAGAAGCCTGACAGGCGCTTCGGTAACCGTAAACTCATGGCGTCCCGGTACCCTTTTGCCTCACCTGCCCCTAAGGGCTGGGCCGACCCGCCCTCGGTCGACCCCCCGGTCTCCCGCCTTGCCACAAAGACGCTCCTGTCTTTACCCGATGGTTCCTCCATCAAGGACCCGACAGACAGGTGGAGCACCTCGCCCGCTCTGCCTTTGAGGCTGCGGGTTCCTCCCTCTCGCCCTCCTTTGCCTCTGTGTGGGTCGCAAAGGCGATCTCGGTCTGGGCAGAATCACTTAACACTTCGCTTGAGGAATCCCAGTTCCCTCATACCATCAGAGGTAACAGCTCAAATTGCCGCTGCGACGGAGTACCTCATGCAGGCCTCCATTGATGCTGCTACCTGCGCAGCTTTTGCCGCCTCAAATACCATAACCATCCGTAGAGCTCTTTGGCTCCGACAATGGCGAGCGGACTCTGCTTCCAAGAAGTCTCTCATGGGCCTTCCCTTTTTTCCAGACCGATTGTTTGGCGAACGTCTGGACAAGCTCATCTCTGACGCCACGGGAGGAAAAAGTACCTCCCTTTCCCAGCTGAAGCCCAGGACGACCTTCACCAGACGTCCAGTCCTCGTTCCGCTCCTTTCAGAACTCATTTGGTTGGTCGACATCCCGCTCTGCCCCCGCCACTAGCCGCGGACTACGCAGGGACCGACCTTCTCAGCTTTCCCCGAAACCTACTTCGTCATGGCAGCCTAGACCGAAACAGTCCAGGACTAGGGAAACGCGTCCACAACGTTTTCCACCCTCATGACTCCTTTGGCGCCCCGGAAGACACTCATTGTAGGAGGTCGACTGCGGCTCTTTCAACACATCTGGGCTGCCGCCTCAGACGACAAATGGGTGCAAGACCTTGTGTCTTCCGGTTACCACATAGAATTTCGGACCAGACCCCCGAGTCGGTTCCTTCTCTCAAACCCCCCAAAGACTCAAACGACTCAAGGCCTTTTTCTCAGCTATCCACTCGCTCCAAACAGCAGGAGTGATAATACCCGTCCCGGACGACGAGAAGTTCAGGGGTTTTTATTCCAACCTCTTTTTGGTCCCCAAAAAGGATGGGTCAGTTCGACCCATCCTGGACCTCAAACACCTGAACAAACGTGCACGTACGGAGATTCAGAATGGAGTCCCTAAGGCCCATTATTGCATCCATGGTTGAAGGGGAATTCCTCGCCTCCATAGATATCAAGGACACGTACCTGCACATACCCATCGCTCCAGATTACTAAAAATTCCTCCGCTTCGCAGTTCAGGACTTCCATTTTCAATTCGTAGCCCTACCCTTCGGCCTTGCCACCGCACCAAGGGTCTTCACCAAAGTCATGGCGGCCTCCAAGAGCGTCCTTCACGCCAGGGGAGTAGTCATTCTCCCTTACTTGGACAACCTCCTCATCAAGGCCTTCTGCGACTGCTCAACCAGCGTACAGATCACCGTGGACACCCTATCCCACTTAGGGTGGCTACTGTATCTAGACAAATCATCCCCGGTCCCAGAACGATCCATCACCTTCCTGGGCATGTCCCTGGACACCCGTCGGGGCTTGAATCTATCTCCCTCAGGACAAGGCGATCGCTCTTCGACAAGCGGTACGCTGCCTTCTACGTCCTCCGTCTCGCTCCATTCGATTCAGCATGAAGGTGCTCGGCAGGATGGTGGCGGCTATGGAGGCAGTACCTTTTGCTCAGCTGCACCTCCGCCCACTGCAGCAAGCCCTTCTAGCTGCCTGGGACAAGAGCCCCTTCTCCCTGGACAAACCTTCACCTGACGCCTTCAGTCAGGTATGCACTCCGCTGGTGGCTTCGGTCCTCATCCCTATCGAAGGGGAGATCTTTTTTCCCAGTGAACTAGCTGGTCCTGACCACGGACGCCAGCCTCCTAGGCTGGGGAGCAGTGTACCGGCACCACACTGCTCAAGGACGTTGGACGCCCCAGGAGTCTTCCCTACCCATAAACATCCTGGAAATCCGCGCGATCTTCCTCGCGCTCAGGGCGTTCTGCCCTCTGCTAGCGGGTCGTCAGATTCGAGTCCAATCGGACAATGCGACAGCTGTAGCCTATATCAATCGGCAGGGGGGCACCCGCAGCAAAGCGGCTTATCTCGAGGCCCACAAGATCCTCAGCTGGGCCGAGTCGACGGGGTCAGTGATATCAGCGGTACACATACCGGGGGTAGAGAACTGGGCAGCAGACTAAGTCGCCAAGGCCTGGCCGCCGGAGAATGGTCTCTCCACCCAGAAGTGTTTCTGCACTCGCTGGGGCACACCAGACGTGGATCTAATGGCCTCAAGGTTGAACGCAAAGGTACCCACGTTCATAGCCAGGTCACACGACCCGCAGTCCATCGGTGCGGATGCTCTAGTCTGCTCCTGGCACCACTTCCGCCTGCCTTACATATTTCCACCTCTACCCCTGCTGCCGCGGGTAATCTGGAAGATCAAGGCAGAGGGAGTCCCGGTGATACTGATAGCACCGGACTGGCCCAGGCGCGCCTGGTACGCCGAATTAGTACAAATGCTCGCAGACGTACCGTGGCGCCTTCCAGACATCCCAGACTTGTTGACCCAAGGGCCCATTTCCCATCAGAACTCCAGATCCCTGAAGCTGACGGCATGGCCATTGAGACCTGGGTATTAACAAGAGCGGGATTCTCCCCCGCGGTTATTGCCACCATGATCAGCGCCCGAAAGCCTGCTTCATCCCGCATTTACCACCGTACGTGGAAAATCTTTTCATGGTGCAGGGAAACTAACGTCCAGCCTATGCCTCTAGCCATCCCCAGAATTCTCGACTTTCTGCAGTCTGGCTTGCAAGCCGGGTTGGCTCTCAGTTCCCTTTTAAAGGGCAGGTCTCAGCGCTCTCAATCTTCTACTAATGCCGCCTGGCTTCAAAACCGCAAGTCAAGACCTTCCTCCAGGGCGTTTCCCATCTAGTTCCCCCGTACAAACGGCCGCTGGAACCATGGGACCTCAATCTCGTTCTGGACGGTCTCCAGAGGTCTCCCTTTGAACCTCTCAAGGAATCCTCCCTTGCTCTTCTGTCCTGGAAGGTAACATTCCTGGTGGCAATTACGTCCATCAGACGGGTTTCGGAGCTGGCAGCACTCTCTTGCCGCGAGCCTTTTCTGATCTTTCACCAGGACAAGGTGGTTCTGTGCCCCCTTCCGGATTTTCTTCCGAAGGTTCCTACCCCGTTTCATTTGAACAAGGACATTGTTCTGCCTTCCTTTTGTCCACACTCAGTTCATAGGGTGGAAAGGTCTCTGCATTTGTTAGACCTCGTCAGAGCTGTCAGATATTACATATCCAGGACAGCCCCCTTTAGGAAAACGGAATCTTTGTTCGTCATTCCTGAGGGGCCTAAGAAGGGACAGGCAGTTTCAAAGGCGACTCTGGCTCGCTGGATTCTCTCTGCGATCCAGGAAGTCTACCGCTTGCAACTCAAGCCCATTCCTAGTGGGCTGCGGGCTCATTCCACACGAGCAGTTGGCGCTTCGTGGGCCATTCGGCATCAGGCTTCAATGGAACAGGTGTGTAAGGCTGCGACCTGGTCTAGCCTACATACTTTTTTAAAGCATTACAGAGTCCATACCCAGGCTTCAGCTGAGGCAAACCTGGGTAGAAAAATTCTGCAAACGGCAGTAGAGCACCTCTCTCAGTAGGCGCTCCAGGCTGTCTGGGACTGGTTCCTAGTCCTTGGGTTGTGTTGTCTTTATTTTTTCCAACCCATGGACTGCTTTAGGACGTCCCATGGTCCTGTGTCCCCCAATGAGGCGTCAGAGAAAAACGGATTTTTGTGTACTCACCGTAAAATCGTTTTCTCTTAGCCATCATTGGGGGACACAGCACCCACCCTGTTGCCCTGCGGGGCCTTGGTTCTCTCAGTACCTTATCTGGTTATGACTCTTTTCTTTGTCGCTCCTAATTGGGAGACCCAGACAATTGGGTGTATAGCTACTGCCTCCGGAGGCCACACAAAGTACTACACTTAAAAGTGTAAGGCCCCTCCCCTTCTGGCTATACACCCCCCCGTGGGAACACTGGCTCCTCAGTTTTATGCTTTGTGCGAAGGAGGCCAGACATCCACGCATAGCTCCACTGTTTAGTCAGCAGCAGCTGCTGACTATGTCGGCGCAGCTTCCCGCTCTTTTGTTTGGGACGCCCACGGTCCGCCCCTCTTCACAGGACGCCGGCAGCCATTCCTGCCTGCACGCTGAGCTGCAGAGGGGAGACGGGGAGACTCAGACAAGGGATTCTACGATCTCACACCCGCTTTTCAGCGGGCGGTAAGCAGCCCTCAAGGGCTCTCCCCCACTTGTGCCATAGTGTACTTTTGTATTTTGTGCTGGCAATACTTTGCACTGTACAGTCGCTGGTGGTTTTCTGCTATATACCCTCCTTAGATTTCTCAAGGAGATAACAGCATGTCGTCCGCAAAAAGCAAAGGTGCCAAGGCACGGACTTTATATGCTGCTTGTACCGCATGTGGGGCTACTCTACCGGCAGGTTCCACTGACCCCCATTGTGTGCAGTGCTCGGCCCCTGTGGCAATTGCTCAGCCGGGGCCGCTGCTAGAGGTGACCCAGGGAGAACCACCTGTAAATGCTGTCCAGGTGACAGGGACGGAGTTTGCAGCTTTTGCTGACAAATTGTCTATGACTATGTCTAAAATTCTTGAAACATTGCAGTCTAGACCAGTAACTCAGACCATGGGCACTGTTGATCCATTGCCCCCTGGTCCCCCTCAGCTGGACCACTTCCTAGCTCCGGGGGTGTCATATGCACCCCAGGGTGACGGCTCTGACTCGGACGACAGTCCCAGACAACCTAAGCGGGCTCGTTATGAGCGACCCTCAACTTCATCACACTGGTCAGGGTCCCAGCGGGACGACTCTCTGTGTGATGAGGCGGATGTAACTGATCAGGAGTCTGAGGCTGGGGCCGCTCTCAATCTAGATACCCCGGATGGTGACGCCATAGTGAATGATCTTATAGCGTCCATCAATAGGATGTTAGACATTTCTCCACCAGCTCCTCTTGCGGAGGATAACAGAGAGCACAAGAGAGTGGTGTTTTAATGCCGCGCCAATGGATCACTTCAGATGATGTTCAGACCAGTGTTACTTTATTGTTTTCCAGGTCAACGCGTTTCTGGGGCATCTGCCCCCTTCATCAGGACCACCAAAGAAACAGATAACATCCAATCTGTCTAGTACAGACAATGTATACAATATATAGACACATTGACATCACAGGCACATCCCCTAAAGAAAAAAACGAGCGGGAAGGACTGCCACGTTGCATGGAATGACGTCAAACAACCACTTAACATAAAAAAAAAAAAAAAAAAAAAAAAAAAAAACCAACACAACAAATAAAAATAAAAATAAAGATTCATCCATATTTGACATGTATTAACATATATTTCCTTATACAGGGATACACATTATTTTCCGTATTGTGTAAAAGAGAAATAAATATATATATATGTGCACAATAAAAGACAAATAAAGAAAAGTGTGTAAAACCATTCATCTGCAATATGTGAAATAATACGTGTACACCCATGAATATTAAACTTGTCTTATACGCCGGACAAGTCAGCGATTTCACAAGGGAGGGATGAGAACCCTCGATTTAATATGTGTAATCCACTTCAGACATTTCAAAGCCACGGCATTATAACCTGCCGCCACCTGTGCTTTTACATCTTTCAACCACCACCATGAAACAGCAAGTGCAGTGTGCCTAACGAAAGAACTAAAGAGATTCAGAAGAACCGCTTCTGATCTGTGAACTCAGACCGCAGTTCAACCCAGGACAAGACCGTTGCATAAGCAACCATAAATATAAATATAAAAAATTTTTTATATTTATATGTTGGTTAAATACCCTGATTTTTAAGGTTGTACCATATTCTATCTGTTTGTCCCACACGGGGGTTTGTGATTCTCGCTGGTTCACAGGCGATGTGCTCTTAAATCACTATTGTTAGTTTTGTGGTTTCTTTGACCCTAGTATGATCTTAGCGCGATCATGAGTAATCTCATGGTCGGCTCAAAGTCTGAGGTTATACGGGTTCTATAGGTTGTTGCAGGGCGTCTATGAATTAGATTGGCTGAGCATGCGTAATGGTTTTGGTTCCCACGCTCCTGCACTCCCGTGAACTTGTGCCGGCTCATTACCTGTACTTTGCTTCGGCGCATGCTCTCTTGCTTTTTTTCCCACGGTCTTGTCCTGGGTTGAACTGCGGTCTGAGTTCACAGATCAGAAGCGGTTCTTCTGAATCTCTTTAGTTCTTTCGTTAGGCACACTGCACTTGCTGTTTCATGGTGGTGGTTGAAAGATGTAAAAGCACAGGTGGCGGCAGGTTATAATGCCGTGGCTTTGAAATGTCTGAAGTGGATTACACATATTAAATCGAGGGTTCTCATCCCTCCCTTGTGAAATCGCTGACTTGTCCGGCGTATAAGACAAGTTTAATATTCATGGGTGTACACGTATTATTTCACATATTGCAGATGAATGGTTTTACACACTTTTCTTTATTTGTCTTTTATTGTGCACATATATATATATTTATTTCTCTTTTACACAATACGGAAAATAATGTGTATCCCTGTATAAGGAAATATATGTTAATACATGTCAAATATGGATGAATCTTTATTTTTATTTTTATTTGTTGTGTTGGTTTTTTTTTTTTTTTTTTTTTTTTTTTTTTTTTTATGTTAAGTGGTTGTTTGACGTCATTCCATGCAACGTGGCAGTCCTTCCCGCTCGTTTTTTTCTTTAGGGGATGTGCCTGTGATGTCAATGTGTCTATATATTGTATACATTGTCTGTACTAGACAGATTGGATGTTATCTGTTTCTTTGGTGGTCCTGATGAAGGGGGCAGATGCCCCAGAAACGCGTTGACCTGGAAAACAATAAAGTAACACTGGTCTGAACATCATCTGAAGTGATCCATTGGCGCGGCATTAAAACACCACTCTCTTGTGCTCTCTGTTATCTACCGTTTTGGTGGCTGCAGCCTTGGATTGTGTGATACATGCGATTACAGTAGTTGTGGCTTCTCACAACTACATCTGGTGAGTAGTTTCACTCCCCCACCCCCACCCCTCACATATTGGGGTAAGACCCTATGCGCTTGTTTTTCCACAGCTTTTTCTCCGTGTTCCTCTTGCGGAGGAGGCAGCTTCACAGCAGGAGAAATTCCATTTCAGGTATCCCAAGCGTAAATTAAGCACGTTTCTGGACCACTCTGACTTTAGAGACGCAATCCAGAAACACCACGCTTATCCAGATAAGCGTTTTTCCAAACGGCTTAAAGATACACGCTATCCTTTTCCCCCTGACGTGGTCAAGGGCTGGACACAGTGTCCCAAGGTGGACCCTCCAATCTCCAGGCTTGCAGCCAGATCTCTAGTTGCAGTGGAAGATGGGGCGGCACTTAAAGATGCCACTGACAGACAGATGGAGCTCTGGTTAAAATCCATCTATGAAGCTATTGGAGCGTCGTTGGCGCCAGCATTCGCAGCCGTATGGGCACTCCAAGCTATTTCAGCTGGGCTTACACAGGTCGACACGGTCACACGTACATCTGCTCCGCAGGTGGCACCCTTGACCTCTCAAATGTCTGCATTCGCGTCTTACGCGATTAATGCTGTCCTAGACTCTACGAGCCGTACGGCGGTGGCGTCAGCCAACTCTGTGGTTTTACGCAGAGCCCTGTGGTTGAGAGAATGGAAGGCAGATTCTTCTTCCAAGAAGTGCTTAACCAGTTTGCCTTTTTCTCGTGACCGATTGTTTGGTGAGCGTTTGGATGAAATCATTAAACACTCCAAGGGATTCATCCTTACCTCAGCCCAGACAAAACAAACCTCAACAGAGGAGGGGACAGTCTGGTTTTCGGTCCTTTCGAGGCTCAGGCAGGTCCCAATTCTACTCGTCCAAAAGGACTCAGAAGGATCAGAGGGGCTCAGATTCTTGGCGGACTCAATCACGCCCAAAAAAGCCAGCCGGAAGAACCGTTACCAAGACGGCTTCCTCATGACTCTCAGCCTCCTCTCTCCGCATCCTCGGTCGGTGGCAGGCTCTCCCGCTTTGGCGACATTTGGTTGTCACAGGTCAAAGACCGTTGGGTGAGAGACATTCTGTCTCACGGGTACAGGATAGAGTTCTGCTCTCGTCCTCCAACTCGCTTCTTCAGAACTTCCCCACCGCCCGACCGAGCCGATGCTCTGCTGCAAGCGGTGTCCGCTCTAAAGGCGGAAGGAGTGGTGACTTCTGTTCCTCTTCAGGAACAAGGTCACGGTTTTTACTCCAATTTGTTTGTGGTGCCAAAGAAAGACGGGTCGTTCCGTCCCGTCCTGGATCTAAAGCTGCTCAACAAACACGTAAAAACCAGGAGGTTCAGGATGGAATCTCTCCGCTCCGTTATCGCCTCAATGTCTCAAGGAGATTTCCTAGCATCAATAGACATCAAGGATGCTTATCTCCACGTGCCAATTGCGCCAGAGCATCAGCGTTTTCTACGCTTCGTTATAGGAAGCGAACACCTGCAGTTCGTAGCTCTTCCTTTCGGGCTGGCGACAGCCCCTCGGGTCTTCACCAAGGTCATGGCAGCAGTAGTAGCAGTCCTGCACTCGCAAGGTCACTCCGTGATCCCGTATTTGGACAATCTACTTATCAAGGCACCCTCTCAAGAGGCATGCCAACACAGCCTGAACGTGGCACTGAAGATTCTCCAGAGTTTCGGGTGGATTATCAACTTTTCAAAGTCAAATCTAACCCCGACCCAATCACTAACGTATCTTGGCATGGAGTTTCATACTCTCTCAGCGATAGTGAAACTTCCACTGGACAAACAGTGCTCGCTACAGATAGGGGTGCAATCTCTCCTTCAGGGCCAGTCGCACCCCTTGAGGCGCCTCATGCACTTCCTAGGGAAGATGGTAGCAGCAATGGAAGCAGTTCCTTTTGCGCAGTTTCATCTGCGTCCACTACAATGGGACATTCTCCGCCAATGGGACGGGAAGTCGACGTCCCTCGACAGGGAGGTCTCCCTCTCTCAGGCAGCCAAGGAATCTCTCCGGTGGTGGCTTCTTCCCACCTCATTGTCAAAAGGAAAGTCGTTCCTACCCCCATCCTGGGCGGTGGTCACGACAGATGCGAGTCTATCAGGGTGGGGAGCTGTGTTTCTCCACCACAGGGCTCAGGGTACGTGGACTCGGAAAGAGTCCACCCTTCAGATCAATGTTCTGGAGATCAGAGCAGTCTATCTTGCCCTACAAGCCTTCCAACAGTGGCTGGAAGGCAAGCAGATCCGAATTCAGTCGGACAACTCCACAGTGGTGGCATACATCAACCACCAAGGGGGAACACGCAGTCGGCAAGCCTTCCAGGAAGTCCGGCGGATTCTGACGTGGGTGGAAGACACGGCATCCACCATATCCGCCGTTCACATCCCAGGCGTAGAAAACTGGGAAGCAGACTTTCTCAGTCGCCAGGGCATGGACGCAGGGGAATGGTCCCTTCACCCGGACGTGTTTCAGGAGATCTGTCGCCGCTGGGGGATGCCGGACGTCGACCTGATGGCGTCACGGCACAACAACAAGGTCCCGGTTTTCATGGCACGGTCTCACGATCACCGAGCTCTGGCGGCAGACGCCTTAGTTCAAGATTGGTCGCAGTTCCGACTACCGTATGTGTTCCCACCTCTGGCATTGTTGCCCAGAGTGCTCCGCAAAATCAGGTCCGACTGCCGCCGCGCCATTCTCGTCGCTCCAGACTGGCCAAGGAGGTCGTGGTACCCGGATCTGTGGCACCTCACGGTAGGCCATCCGTGGGCACTACCAGACCGTCCAGACTTGCTGTCTCAAGGGCCGTTTTTCCATCTGAATTCTGCGGCCCTGAACCTGACTGTGTGGCCATTGAGTCCTGGATCCTAGCGGCCTCAGGTTTATCTCATGAAGTGGTTGCCACCATGAGGCAGGCTAGGAAACCATCCTCCGCCAAGATCTACCACAGGACGTGGAGGATATTCCTATCTTGGTGCTCGGCTCAGGGAGTTTCTCCCTGGCCTTTTGCATTGCCTACTTTTCTTTCCTTCCTGCAGTCTGGGTTGGAAAAAGGTTTGTCGCTTGGCTCCCTTAAGGGTCAAGTCTCCGCGCTATCCGTATTTTTTCAGAAACGCCTGGCGCGACTTCCTCAGGTACGCACGTTCCTGCAAGGGGTTTGTCATATCGTCCCCCCTTACAAGCGGCCATTGGAGCCCTGGGACCTGAACAAGGTTCTAATTGCTCTCCAAAAGCCGCCTTTCGAGCCTATGAAGGAGGTTTCCCTTTCTCGTCTTTCACAGAAAGTGGCCTTTCTAGTGGCGGTCACGTCTCTTCGGAGAGTGTCCGAGCTGGCGGCGTTATCATGCAGATCTCCATTCCTGGTGTTTCACCAGGACAAGGTAGTTCTGCGTCCAATTCCAGAATTTCTTCCCAAGGTGGTATCTTCCTTTCATCTCAATCAAGATATCACTTTACCGTCTTTGTGTCCGCATCCAGTTCACCAATTTGAAAAAGGTTTGCATTTATTGGATCTGGTGAGAGCACTCAGGATCTACATTTCCCGCACGGCGCCTCTGCGCCGCTCGGATGCACTCTTTGTCCTTGTCGCTGGTCAGCGTAAAGGGTCGCAAGCTTCCAAATCCACCCTTGCGCGTTGGATCAAGGAACCAATTCTTCACACCTACCGTTCTGCTGGGCTTCCGATTCCATCAGGACTGAAAGCCCATTCTACCAGAGCCGTGGGTGCGTCCTGGGCATTACGGCACCAGGCTACGGCTCAACAGGTGTGCCAGGCGGCTACCTGGTCGAGTCTGCACACTTTTACCAAGCATTATCAGGTGCATACCTACGCTTCGGCGGATGCCGGCCTAGGTAGACAAGTCCTTCAGGCGGCGGTGGCTCACCTGTAGGAAAGGGCTGTTTGACGGCCCTATCACGAGGTATTCTTTTACCCACCCAGGGACTGCTTTTGGACGTCCCAATTGTCTGGGTCTCCCAATTAGGAGCGACAAAGAAGAAGGGAATTTTGTTTACTTACCGTAAATTCCTTTTCTTCTAGCTCCAATTGGGAGACCCAGCACCCGCCCTGTTTTTCTTAGGAAATTTGTTTTTTTCGGGTGCACATGTTGTTCATGTTGAACAGTTCAGTTCTCCGAGGTTGTTTCTCGGGTTGAATTTGTATTTAAAACAGTTATTGGCTTTCCTCCTTCTTGCTTTTGCACTAAAACTGAGGAGCCCGTGTTCCCACTGGGGGTGTATAGCCAGAAGGGGAGGGGCCTTACACTTTTAAGTGTAGTACTTTGTGTGGCCTCCGGAGGCAGTAGCTATACACCCAATTGTCTGGGTCTCCCAATTGGAGCTAGAAGAAAAGGAATTTACGGTAAGTAAACAAAATTCCCTTCTTTCTCATGTTCCTCCGTTGAGATAAGTTTTTACTATTTTTTTTTTTTTCTCCTACTGCTTGTGTACTAAAACTGAGGTTGCCTGGCCCGGCCAGGGGATGTATACTGCAGAGGAGGAGCTAATGCTTTTTGCATCTACTTAGTGTCCTCCTATGGATAGGCAGCATAACACCCATGGCCCTGTGTCCCCCAATGATGGCTAAGAGAAAACGATTTAACGGAGAGTACACAAAATCCGTGTTTTCTTCCAGAAATACCCGCACAGGCAGCAGTCATGGGTTCCCCTGATCTTCTGTGCCCCTAACCTGTTTAGTTGATATGTCAGTAGTGAATTGTACTAATACAGCGAGAGAAACATGGATGCTGGATAGTGAGCTACAGCTCTGAAGCCACTTATGCTGTTATAACATGGGACACTTTCAGCATTAATACAAATCCTGCGTCGCATGTGCTCCATCCGTGTACAGCTGTATGATGGCGCTATTATTACTGTAGGGAGGATGTGATCCATGAAAATTACCTCTCTATATACATCTCATAGCATTGGAAACCGCTTGTCATATTGGAGCATTGCTTTTATATTTCAGATAGATAAATTGGAGGTTTATGTTCATGTGTTGTTGTTTGTTTTTTTTTTTTTTTTTGTTTTTTGTTTTTTTTTTTAAGCTCTTGGCTACATCATCTTTCGAAGTGCAAATAACCAGAAGAACGCCTATAGGAAAAATCCACAAGACCCCAGACTTTCTTGTAAGTAAACTCACGGTCGGTATGTAAATCCCAGGTTTTCGGGGGGTTTTTTTTTTTGTTTCTTTGTCGCTCCATTGGGAGACCCAGACAATTGGGTGTATAGCTTCTGCCTCCGGAGGCCACACAAAGTATTACACTTTAAAAAGTGTAACCCCTCCCCTCTGCCTATACACCCTCCCGTGCATCACGGGCTCATCAGTTTTATGCTTTGTGTTGAAGGAGGCACACATTCACTCAAGCTCCCATTTTAGTCAGCAGCAGCTGCTGATTGTATCGGATGGAAGAAAAGAGGGCCCCAACAGGGCCCCCGGCATGCTCCCTTCTCACCCCACTAAGTCGGCGGTGCTGTTAAGGTTGAGGTACCCATTGCGGGCACAAAGGCTGGAGCCACATGCCGTTTTTCCTTCCCCATCCCTTAGAGGCTCTGGGAGAAGTGGGATCCTAACCGGTCACCATTCATGGGACCGGGCTCCCTCCGCAGCCCCTGGGGGAATCTGCCGGACAGGAGACTGGGTATCTTCAGGGACAGGCCCTGCATCTAAAAGGTACTCTGTGTCCCCTTGGGGACGGTGCATGGAGCGCCTGTGTTACAGACGCTGCAGCGGCTGCTGTTTTTTTGTGACGACCGGGACTACCGCGCCGACCGCGCCTGTTTGCCGGCCGCGTTATTAAATTTAGTCCCCGGCTTCTGCGGCCTAGTACCATAACTCCCTCCCCCGGGCCTGCCAGTCAGGGGTAAGGGCGGGACGGTCGACTGGACGTCGGCAGTGAGGGCTGGAGCATACTTAGGTGTTCTCCTCCCCCCCTCACTGAGCACTGTGGGGCACCAGATTCCCGCACTTTATTAGTCACGCCCACGGCTCCCTCCTCCCCTGAGAGCTCTGGCAGCCATTTTTACAATCACTTCTGCCGGTGGAGGATTTCAGAACGAGCTCTGCAGCTCTGGGAGGCCCAGGCAGGGAATCTGGTGGACACACAACCGCTGTGGGCGGTCGGTAAGCCACACCGGTTACCCGGTGCTGGTCCCCCTTGGGTGCCAAAGTGTATATGTGTATATATATATATATATATATATATATATTTTCTCTGTTCGGCCGCATTGTTTTGCTTTTGGCTATATACCCTCAGTGATCACTCTCAGAGGAGACTACAGCATGTCGTCCGCAAAGAGCAACGGTGCCAAGGCACAGGCTTATTTCTTTGTCGCTCCATTGGGAGACCCAGACAATTGGGGTGTATAGCTTCTGCCTCCGGAGGCCACACAAAGTATTACACTTAAAAGTGTAAAGCCCCTCCCCTTCTGCCTATACACCCTCCCGTGCATCACGGGCTCCTCAGTTTTTATGCTTTGTGCGAAGGAGAACACCTTCAGTTCGTGGCACTGCCTTTCGGCCTGGCGACAGCACCACGGGTCTTCACCAAGGTCATGGCAACAGTGGTAGCAGTCCTACACTCTCAGGGACACTCGGTGATCCCTTAGACGATCTGCTTGTCAAGGCACCCTCTCGAGTGGCATGCCAACACAGCCTGGACATTGCTCTGGAGACTCTCCAGAGATTCGGGTGGATCATCAA